>NW_027512569.1:3050000-3206772 GCF_048772815.1 Callospermophilus lateralis
CCTTGACAGTACCTTCACCCCAAGTAAGACACAATAACAGGAGAAGAGTTAGAAAATCTCTGAATACACATCTGGAATGGAAAATGCTCAGAAGTTAACAACCTTGGAGATGGTAGAGGTGTTTCCAAAAGTAAGGTCATGGTGAAAACTCCACAAACATGGAGCTTTGTTGGCCTAAAGACTTCTTGAGAAACTGCCTCTGAGGTTGGGCACTTGAAATATATGTTGTTGTTAGGAGCTTTTGCTTCCTTTGTAGTGAGACCATCAAAGCTGTGTTTGCATCTATGTTACCTAGAGCACATGGTTTCTTTTTTTCCAATGAACATGAGGCAGCAGGGCTAAATTCTCTCTTTGTAGGTAAACTGTTGCCATTTGGGGGCTAAGTGTCTCCCTGTGTGGACTGTGAAGCCATTTGGTCTTTCTCTAATTTTTGTGGTGTTTCTTGCAGCTGCACTGGGAGTTTGGTATTTGCTTCACGAAATACGAGGAGGTCAACTGGAACAGAGTGCTGGAGGGAGTTCTGTCACGTGTGGTGGTTAAGGATCTGCAGGAGAGTGCACCAACCAGGCTTCTTTCCCACATAGATTGCCCCCTTGACTATAGCAATCTGATTCTAAACATTGCCCTGAAACCTCTCCATATAAAAAGATGCCTTTACATCCAAGGGTATGGGGGCTGCACCATGTCAGTCACAAACCATTTGGAAGCCAATGGCAGATCCACATCACCATACCACAGATGTTTTAACAAACACCTGCACACCACTGTTCTAGGCCGACTACTCAGCAGGCTCCAAATTACTGGCATCTCTGTTCTACACCATTTTCATGAAACCCAGTCAATCAAGGCACTGTCTGGTTCACTCATGATTATCTATAGGACATCGAAAGGTTCTCCAGTGACATCTGGTCATGGGAATTTCAAAAATTCAATGGTATTTATCTATCCATTTTTCAAGGATGAAGTTTGAGGCACTGTGGGTTTCAATTCATTCAGGAACCATTAAATGGAGAGGAAGCTCATTTCAATGAAAGCTCAGGAGAATTCTAACAGGCAAGGCTTCCCAGAGACAGGCTAAAAGGTCACATTAAGCCAGGTGTTTGAGGTCTCCAATGTGTGGTCCATGTGTGTTTTGACTTGCAACTATGGCTGCCAATTCTTTAAGAATAAAACCGTGTGCTATCCTTCCTGAGATTCCCAGTGCTCTGTAAAAAGCTACCCTGGGCCTAGATCTCAGTTTCCAAGGGCGACTCTCATGCCTGGCCTCCTAAAATCCCAACACAATACATGGCAATACTTCTTTGAGGTTAGTTCCAGAACTCAGTCTCTAAGGGGAATCACAGCAGTGTTCAAGCCCAGGTGGACCCAGTCATCTCTTCCAACGGCCACAAAAATGACCACAGTAAAAATCAAAACACTTCCACATGGCCCTCATCTTCTTCCATATAGACACTCATCATAACCTCAGGCTGTAGGTTTCCATGAGGGCCACAGACAAAGACAGTATCCAAAATAAGGTCCCTTGCCCCCATTTGCCTAAAGTCAGTGTGGCAGGTACACTCTACATGTGAACCAGGTGTGATCAAAGAGGCCTGCCGTTAATACGGCTCTGATTCTCCATTTTGTGGCCTAATGACTGTGAGGTTTAGATTCTTTTTGTTAATTGGAGTCATGAGAAAACCCAAGAACCTATGGCCTAACCTCTGCAGTGATTTGAAAAACTCATTTGACCCAAAAGATCCCTATTCTCAAAGATGGAGGTCAGGAACCTTACAGAGCAAGGCGAGAGACTTAATCCACAATGACAGCTCTTTTGGCTATTTTGGTTTTAGATGCACACATGGGATTTTTTTATATCCATCAGGTGCTGAGAATCTAAGCCACAACCTCACACAGGGCCAAGAAGCTGATTCAGACACATCCCTTTCTAAAGCAGTTAAGCAAAGAGCCACAGCTGATGTCCATACATTTCCATTTGAAAACTCTTCAGTCTTTACAAAGGGGTGGCCTGAAGCAAAGACCTTCCTGACATTCAGGGCAACAGTACAATAGGTAAGCAAAAGACCCAAAGCAGAGTTTCTCTACTGAGACTTTCCTGGTCACACTGATATCTGAGATTTCTGAGATGCTCACCATTCCCTTCAGCTATCCAGTACATAGCCGTGTCACAGAGCTTGGAGGTGGTACATATCTTGGACACAAAACCATGAGCCTATTCTGGAGATTGTCCAGAATTCAGAAAGAAAACAGCAACTTATGTAGATATTAGGAGTGGCCCATCCATAAGGCAAGCCACAGATCATTCATAAATACGGCAGGATAAATCCTGGAAAGATTTCTACTAGACAGGACATATGTATTCATGCGCTCTCTTTTCTAATGTCTACAACCACGGACACAGTGGGATACACAGACATAGAAACACTCGCCTTGTCAAAAGACTTACTAAAAAGAATTCACACCAAACCAAACCAAACAACTTTCCTACCTATACTCAGAACATGAGACAAAACCAAAAACCCACACCCACACCCACACAGACCGCCAAGTAGGTCTGTGAAAATACGGAGTGTCCTTTGACTGGTGGGCCTTAATATATTCCCCCATAATGGGCTGTCCTGTCTCAGATCTGGTCTCCGTGTCCAACTCTATGAAGCTGTCAGGAGCCAGTGGTGAGCCACTACCTTCTTTCTCAGGAAAGGCCTCTCTTCAGACCTTCCTGGCATTTGGCCATCCTCACATCAGTAGGTACCAAGAAAGACTGTCTCTGTCCTTGGAAATTCCAAACAAGTTTGACCACTGGGAGTTGGACTTGGACTGACTCTGGGTGCCTGGCTTCCTGTATCCCAAGTTCAGAGAGTTCCATCACCAAGGAAGTGAGTTGAGGTCACTTCCTTCAGGAACTGAATGAGGTCACTGCCTTGGAAACCACTTTGTCCTAACAGTTGCTTCCAAGTGTCCCATGAGATGGATGCTGCCCCTATTTCCCGTGACACTTTCACAAGTTAGAATGGTATATCACCCATAGGCACCCGGGAACAGCTCTCCACAAAGGCCTGGTTTGGTCCATCTTCTTTACATTAAGAAGAGAGAGGCTGATTCTGACACAACCCTTCATCCTGACCAGGTTGTTTGCCATGGAAGATTACTTTTAATCTTTCAGGTCCTTCATTGCTGCCTACATCTTCTCCAGGGATCATTTCTGCATGGACCTTTAAGATTCTCAGCAAGTGGAAGATCCCCTACATTCCTGTATTGTAAGACCAACTCTGTCCCTGCTCTTCTGTAAAGATAGATTGAGGGAAGAGTGTATGGTTAGGGTTAATAACATGTTCGATTTTTGTTATGACTCATTCTGCTGGATGAATAATGGTATTGGGAACCTGCGATATTTATAAGATTATATAGGTGAAGTATATGTATGAAAACAGAAATCTAGGATTTGAAGCCCAGAAGCGCATTGGGCCCTTGATTGGGATACATAGTGTTGAATTACGTTCTGCACAGATGTCTCAGATTAATCCATATACAATGGCATAGGACCTTGTAAATTGGATGATTGAATGAGGAAGAGAACATCCAGTCAAAAAGGGATAGTTGGTAGGATTACAAAGATAGTCGGTAGGTTAGGAAGTAGAGTGAGTTTAGAATTTGGACCGAAACTTCTTTAAAAATAGGGTTTCATTTAGAGAGTAAATGTAAATGTCAGCACATATGAAGATTCAGTCACAATGATGAACTTTGAAATATATGTGGGAAAGCAGATAATAATAGAGACATTACAAAATCAGGCAAAGTATAAAGTGAGTGATAGGATTAGACATTTTGAACAGGGTTGAGTTTGAATATATAATCTTAAGAAGAAACAAATATGCAGTCACCAGTAGGATTGACATTTGAGAGCATTAGACAACCTGGCCTTGGATGCTTTTAGTAATCCATGTTCACTTTCCTTTAGGCTTTGGTAAAATCACAAGTGTGACCTTTGTATTTTTTGTCCAGAATATTACAGTCATAGAATGTTTATGTAGATCAGGTGACATGAATATTTCTTCCACCAATTCTGGGAGCAATGTTTTGAAGTCCCATAAATTAGTATTGGGGGTACACAGAGGTGTACCCTGTGTGTATGAATATAGAGATAATGCATGGATAGACCACATTTGGAATAAATAATATAACTGGTCCCACTTAAAATAACAGATTGAATTGATATCTGAAATCTTATAAGAAATCTTATATTGATATAACATTTCATTCCAACCAGCAATACATCTAAAGGTAATATTAGGATTATAGTTTATCATGAAAAATGTGTGAGTTTTGCTTCAAAAGTGATCATGGAAATTGAAAATAATGTGTTAGGAAAGAAGTCTCATCAAAAGACCAGTCAAGAAACATGGAGGAATACATGTGTTCTGATGAAGAAAGTGATTGAAAGTGAAACAAATGCCTATAAATTTGAGAACTTGTGGATGAAAATATATCCTATGATGAGCATAAACTGAAGAAACAGTAATGTAGCAGTCTTGAATAAAAATGAACATCAAAATACACATCATGTCCCATAGGAATCTACTTGCATTGATGTTAAACTGGGTCAGTTACTGTAGAAATATTAGGATTTTTATGCACCATTCACTAAAGTTAATTTTCAGTACTAGGAAACAAATATGTATTTAAGGAGAATGAATATTTTGAGAAAAGTCTTGAGAAAATTTGATTAAAAATCCACATACTTGAATATGAATGAGTTAAGGGAGTGTATAATAAGACACATATTTCATATTTTAAAATATCTGGAGAGTATATATATATATATATATATATATATATATATATATATATACACAAACACACACACACACACACACACAAACATACACTGACATTAAAAATAACATAATATATACCAATTGAAATTCACCATGATATGTATATCATCCAGAGATCCAAAAATATTTATTTTCTTGAACCTGGATTTATGTATAATTTTATTCAACTAGGAATCTCACTCATAGGTTGAATTTACAGTTCCAATAGGATTTAGGAAGAGTGATCTCTTAAAATTTCTATCTGCCAAGTCAGCCACCTCACAAGAATGTACGTGTGGTATAAGGTAAGATTCTATAATTGCATGTAAAAATACATGTGCTGAATAGGCTACTGAGAAAGGGAGACAGGAATTCCCATATTTGTTAACTTTAAACACATGGAAAACTATTTAAACAAATAATTGACTACATTTATATCTCCTATCCTATATAATGCAAAAGACAATTCCAACTATACACCATGCCTCCAGTTCTGAACTGCTTGTATTTCTTTTCTTTTTGGGTTATTTTTCTCCATCTTGTTAGGATTAGTTGTCAGAGTCTACCAAGGTAGGTGTTAGTGTCAGGTATTCAGTATTTCAAATGGAAAATTGAAAAATGAATACAATGTGTATGTAAATATGTGGTACACAAAAATCTTTCCACTCTCATCCAGAACAATGCCTTGACATTACAATCACCCAGAGAAGGACACAATTAGAGGAGAAGAGTTAGAAAATCTGTGAATAAATAACTGGGATGGAAAATGCTCAGGAGTTCACAAACTTGGAGGTGGTAGAGGAGATTCCAAAAGTAAGGGACAGAGTAAACACTCCACAAACATGGAGCTCTGCTGGCCTAAAGAATTCTTGAGAAACTGCCTCGTAGGTTGGGCACTTGAAATATATATTATTGTCTGGAGCTTTAGCTTCCGTTGTAATGAAACCATCAAAGCTGGGTCTGAATCTATCTTACCTGGAGGACATGGTTTCTTATTTTCCACTGAATATGAGGCAGCAGTGCTGAATTCTCTCTTTGTAGGTAAACTGTGGAAACGGGGGGCTAAATGTATCCACATGTGGACTGTGAAGCCATTTGGTCATCCTCCACTTTTCGTGGTGTTTCTTGCTGCTGCACTGGGATTTTGGTATTGCTTCATGAAATACATAGAATTCAACTGTTTCCCGGTGCTTGAGGGAGTTCTGCCATGTGTGGTAGGTCAGGGTCTGCAGGAGAATGCACCAACGAGGCTTCTATCCCACATAGCTTGCCCCCTTGACCATAGCACCTTGATTCTAAACATTGCCCTGAAACCTCTCCATATAACAAGATGCCTTTACATATAAGGGTCTGCTGGCTGCACCACGTCAGTCACAAGCAATTTGGACGCCAATGGGAGATCCATATGGCCCCACCACAGATGTTTTATCACACACCTGCCCACCACAGCTCTGGGCCCACTCCTCAGCAGGCTTCAACTTTCTGACATCTCTGTTCTGAACCATTTTCATGAAAACCAGTCAATCAAGGCACTGTATTATATACTCATGATCAGAAACAGGACATCCAAAGTTTCTCCAGTGCCACCTGGTGATGGGAATTTTAAAAATTTCATGGTATTTATCTAGCCATTTTTCAAGGATGAAGTTGGAGGCACTGTGTGTTTCAATTCATTCTGGAACCATTAAATGGTGAGGAAGCTCATTTCAATGAAATCTCTGGAGAACTCTCACAGGCAAGTCTTCCCAAATAGTGGCCAAAAGATCACATGAATTCAGGCCCATTGAGGTCTACAATTTGCCGTCCATGTGTGATTTGACTTTCATCTATGGCTGCCAAGTCTTTCACAATAAAATCATGTGATATCCTGGCTCAGATTCCCAGTGCTGTGTGAAAAGCCACCCTGTGTCTAGATCTCAGTGTCCAAGGGCCACTCTCTTGCGAAGCTTCCTAAAATCCCAACACAATTCTTGGCAATACTTCTCTGAGGTCAGTTCAAGAACTCAGTCTCTAAGGGAAATGACCCCAGAGTTCAAGCCCAGGTGGACCAAGTCATCTCTTCCAACCGCCACACAAATGACCACAATTAAAACCAAAACACTCCCACATGGCCCTCATCTTCTTCCATATAGACACTCATCATTACCTCTGGCTTACTCTTTCAGGTCCTTCATAGCTGCCAACATCTTGTACAGAGATCATTTCTGCATGGACGTTATAGGTTCTCAGCAGGTGGAAGATCCCCTACATTCCTGTATTGTAAGACCAACTCTTTCCCTGCTCTTATGTAAAGTTAGATTGAGGGAACAGTGTATGGTTAGGGTTAATAACATGTTCGATTTGGGTTAGGAATCATTCTGCTGGAAGAATAATGGTATTCGGAACCTGTGATATTTATAAGACTATAGAGGTAAAACATAAATATGAAAACAGAAATCTAGGAATGATTGGAAGCCCAGAAGGTCATTGGGCACTCAATTGGTATACTTAGCTTTGAATTTCGTTCTGCACAGATGTTTCAGATAAATAGATAATCAATGGCCTATTACCTTGTACCTTGGATCATTGAATGTAGAAGAGAACATCCACTCAAACAGGGATAGTTGGTAGGATTAGGAAGATAGTTCGTAGGTTTCAAAAGAATAGGGAGTAAAGCATTTGGACCAAAAGTTTTTTAGCTATGGGGATTCAGTTAGAGAGTGAATGTCAATGTCAGCACATGGGAAGAGTCATTCGCAATTATTAACTGGAGAAAACGTGTAGGAAAGCAGATATCAATAGAGACATTAGGAAATCAGGTACATTACAACGTGTGTGATAAGAAAATACATTTTTAACAGGGTTGAGGTTGAATATATAATCTTAGGAAGAAACAAATACGTAGTCTTATTATACCAATAAGAATGATATTTGAGAGCATTAGGGAACCAGGTCATGGATGTTGTTAGTAATACATGGTCACATTCAATTTGGGCTTTGGTACAATCATAAGTGTGACCCTTGCATTTTGTGTCAGGAATATTACTGAGATGAAATGTATATGTATATGAGCTGAGTAGAAAATTCATCATGAAATATATATCATCCACAGAACCAAAAATATTCATTTTACTTAACGTGGATATATAGGTGAAATATAAGTATGCAAACAGAAGCCTAGGTAAGATTTGAAGCCCAGAAGAACATTGGGCCTTTGATTGTGATACTTAGATTTGAATTATGTTCTGCAGAGTTGTCTCAGATAAATTGATATACAATGGCACAGGACCTTGTACCTTGGATGATTGAATGTCAAAGAGAACATCCAGTCAAAAAGGTATAGTCAGTAGGATTAGGAATATAGACTGTAGGATTAGAAAGAAGAATGAGTAAAGGATTTGGACAAAAAGCTATGCTTCTCCAATTTGAGGCCTACTGTCATGCGTGGGTGACAATCATGTGTGGCCTCCTAATATCCCAACACAATTAATGGAAATACTTCTCTGAGGTCATTTCTAAAACTCAGTATCTTAGGGGAATCACACCAGAGTTCGACCCCAGGTGGACCCAGTCATCTCTTCCAACCACCACACAAATGACCACAATTAAAACCAAAACACTCCCACATGGCCCTCATCTGCTTCCATATAGACACTCATTATAACCTCTAGCTGGAGCTTTCCATGATGGGCACAGCCCAAACAGTGTCCAAAACAAGCTCCCTTGCCCCTCATTTGCCCAAAGTCAAGGTGGCCTGGACACCCTTCCTGTTAACCAGGAGTGATCAATATGCCTGCCGTTAATACTGCTCCGCTTCTCCAATTTGAGGCCTACTGACTGTGGGGTTTAGATTCTTTATGTGAATTGGAGTCATGAGAAAACACAAGCACCTATGGGCTACCTTTTGCAGGGCTTTGAGCAACCCATTTTATTGAGTCTAGGAGTTGGACAAAAAGTTCTTTAGCAAAGGGGTTTTATTAGAGTTTGAATGTAAATGTCAGCAAATCTGAAGAGTCATTCACAATGATGAACTGGAGAAAAGGTGTAGGAAAGCAGGTATCAATAGAGACATTAGGAAATCAGGCAAAGTACAAAGTGTGTGACAGGAAAAGACATTTTTAAAAGGGTTGAGGTTGAATATATAATCTTAGGAAGAAACAAATATGTAGTCACCAATAGGAATGATATTTCAGAGCATTAGAGAACCAGGACATGAATGTTTTTATTAATACATGGTCACATTCAATTTAGGCTTTGGAACAATCATAAGTGTGACCCGTGAATTTTGTGTCAGGAATATCACTGAAATGAAATGTATATGTATATCAGGTGAGTAGAGTATTTCTTCCAACGTTTCTGAAGCAATATTTTAAAGACTTATACTTTAGTATTGGGGATACAAAAGGTGTACCCTGTGTCTATGAATATGGATAAGATGCCATAATGGAAAATACTCTACATAAATAACATAGCTGGTTCCAACTTTAAATAATGGATTGAATTGATATCTGAAAATATATAGAAAATCTTATATTGATATATATATATATATATATATATATATATATATATATATATATATATATATATACACATTCCTTCCAACCAGTTATACATCTAATTTTGATATTAGCATTATGGTTTATCACGAAGAGTGTGTGAGTTTTGCTTCAAAAATGATTATGGAAATTGAAAATAATGTGTTTGGAACGAAGTCTCATTAAAAGACCAGTCAAGAAACATGGAGGGATACATGTGTTCTGAAGCAGGAAGTGATTGAAAGTGAACCAAATGCCTACAAATTTTTGAACTTGTGGATGAAATGATATATCCTTTGATGTCCATAAACTGAAGAAATAGTAATGTACAAGTGTTGAATATAAATGACCTTCAAATATACATCATATCCCATAGGGTTCTACTTGCATTCATGTTAAACTGGGTCAGTTACTGTAGAAATATTAGGATTTGTAAGCACCATTCACCGAAGTTAGTTTTCAGTACTAGGAAATAAATATGTATTTCAGGTGGATGAATATTTCTGAGAAAAATCTTGTGAAATGTTGATTATAGATCCACATATAGAAACATGAGTGAATTTAGGAAGTGTATAATAAGACACATATATTTCATATTTTGAAAAATCTGGAGAGTATATATATATACATATATATATATATATATATATATATATATATATATATATATAGAGAGAGAGAGAGAGAGAGAAATAGATATGTAGATAGATACATAGATAGAAACACACATTCAAAGACATTAAAATGTAGCAATATATATGACAACCGAAATTCATCATGAAATATATATCATCCACATATCCAAATATATTAATTTTAATGAACATGGATTTATGTATAATGTTGTTCATCTAGGAAATTCACCCTCAGGTTGAATTCCAGTTCCATCAGTATTTAGGGGGAGTGATCTCTTCTCACAATTTGTATCTTCCAAAATCAGTGAGCTCACAAGAATGTACATGTGATACCAGGTAGGATTCTAAATATGCCTAAAATAATACATGTGCTGAATAGGCTACAGAGAAAGGGAGACAGAAATTTACAAATGTGTTAACTTTAAAAACTCATGGAGAAATATTACAATGAAAAATTGACTAAACTTATAACACATACCATTGATAAAGCATAAGGCAATTTAAAATATACACCATGCTTCCTATGAATGGCCTGTATTCGTATTCTGTTAGGTTTCTTTTTCTCATATTAGGATTAGTAGTCAGAGTCTAGTAGGGTATGGGTTAGTGTCAGGGATTCAGTATTTCAAATGGAAAATAGCAAAATGAATCTAATGTGTATGCAATTATGTTCTACACAAAAATCTTCCCACTCTCATCCAGAACAATGCCTTCACATTACCTTCGCCGCAACTAAGACACAATTAGTGGAGAAGAGTTAGAAAATCTGTGATTACATATGTGGGAAGGAAAATGATCAGGAGTTCACAAACTTGGAGGTGGTAGAACAGTTTCCAAAAGTAAGGGAGAGGGTAAACACTACACAAACTTGGAGCTCTGCTGGCCTAATTACTTTTTGATAAACTGCCTCTGAGGTTGGGCCCTTGAAAATATGTTGTTGTCAGGAGCTTTAGCGTCCTTGGTAGTGAGACTATCAATGCTGGGTCTGCATCTATGTGACGTGGAGGACATGCTTCCTTATTTTCTAGTGAACATGAGGCAGCAGTTCTTAATTTTCTCTTTTTAGGAAACTGTGGCCACTGGTGTCTAAGTGTCTACCGGTGTGGACTCTGAAGCCATTTGGTCATCCTCCAGTTTCCATGGTGTTTCTTACTGCTGCACTGGGAGTTTGGTATTGGCTTCACGAAATACAAGGAGTACAACTGGGACACAGTTCTGGAGGGAGGACACTCACGTGTGGTGGGTCAGGGTCTGCAGGAGAATGCACCAACCACGCTTCTATCCACATAGCTTTCCATCTTGACCAAAGCAACCTGATTCTGAACATTGCCCTGAACCCTCTCCATATAACAAGATGCCTTTACATATAAGGGTATGCTGGGTTCACCATGTAAGTCACAAGTCATTTGGAAGCCAATGACAGATCCACATGGCCCCACCACAGATGTTTTTTTCACACACCTACACTCCACTGCTCTAGGCCCCCTACTCGACAGGGTCCAAATTTCTGGCATCTCTGTTCTACACCATTTTCATGAAACCCAGTGAATTAAGGCAGGGTCTGGTACACTCATGATTAGCAACAGGACATCCAAAGGTTCTCCAGTGCCACCTGGTCATGGGAATTTTAAAAATTTCATGATATTTATCTAGCTATTTTTCAAGGATGACGTTGGAGGCACTGGGGGTTTCAATTTATACAGGAACCTGTAAATAGTGAGAAATCTCATTGCAATAAAATCTCTGGAGAACTCTCACAGGCAAGGCTTTCCAAAGAGTTGCCAAAAGGTCACATGAAGCCAGGGCCATTGAGGTCTACAATGTGAGGTACATATGTGTTAAGACTCTCAACTATATATGCCAAGACTTTCAGAATAAAATCATGTGATATCCTTGCTGAGATTCCCAGTGATCTGTGGAAAGCCAAAATGGGCATAGATCTCAGTTTCCAAGGGCAAATCTCATGCGTGGCCTCCTAAAATACCAACATAATTGATGGCAATACTTCTCTGATGTCAGTTCCAGAACTCAGTCTCTAATTGGAATCACACCAGAGTTCAAGCACAGGTTGACCCAGGCATCTCTTCCAACTGCCACACAAATGACCACAATCAAAACCAAAACACTCCCACATGGCACTCATCTTCTTCTATATATACACTCATCATAACCTGTGCCTGGAAGTTTCCATGAGGGGCGCAGTCCAAGACAGTGTCCAAAAAAAGCTCCCTTGCCCCTAATTTGCCTAAAGTCAGGGTGGCCTGGACACCCTTCCTGTGAACCAGGAGTGATCAAATAGACTTGCGTTTAATACTGCTCCACTTCTCCAATCTGAGGCCTACTGACTGTGGGGTTTGGATTCTTTATTTGAATTGGAGTCATGAGAAAACCCAAGCATCTATGGGCTAGAATCTGCAGGGCTTTGAAGAACTCATTTGACCCAAAGGATCCCTATTCTCACTGATGTAACTCAGGAACCTTACAGAGGAAGGTGAGAGACTTAATCCACAATGATTGCTCTTTTGGCCATTTTGGTTTTGGATGCACATATGGGATCTTTCTTTAGATCCATTAGGTGCAGAGAATCTAAGCCAGAGCGTCACACAGGGCCAGGAGGCTGATTCAGTCACATACCTTTCCAAAGCAATTAAGCAAAGAGCCACAGGTGATGCACATTCATTTCCATTTGAAAACTGTTTTCATCAGGCTTCACAAAGGGTTGGCCTTAGGCAAAGACCTTCCTGACATTCAGCACAACAGAAGAATAGGTAAGCAAAAGGCCCAAAGCAGGGTTTTTCCACTGAGACTCCCTGGTCACACTGATATCTGAGTTTTCTGAGATGCTCGCCATTCCCTTCAGCTATCCAGTACATGGCCATGTCACAGAGCTTTGAGGTGATACATATCTTGGACACAAAACCATGAGACTATTATGGAGAGTGGCCAGAATTCAGGACGAATACAGGAATTTAGGATCATAGTAGGTCTTGCCCATGGATAAGGCAAGTTGCAGTCCATTCATAAATTGGGCAAGATGAATGCTGGGAAGCTTTCTCCTAGACAGGACACACCCATTGTGGCATTCTTTTTTTCTAATGTCTACAACCATGGAGACAGGGGGATACACAGACATAGAAACACTCGCCTTGTCAAAGACTTATTGGAAACATTCCACTCCAAAACAAACTGACTTTTTTTTTTTACCTATTCTCAGAACATGAGACAAAACCAAAAACTGTCGTCCACACACACCAAGGCACCTTTTCCCCCAAGTAGGTCTGTGACTATCCGGAGTGTCCTCTGACTGTTAGGCCATATTTCTCAACAATGGTATTTCCTGTCATAGATCTGGTCTCCTTTGACAACTCTGTGAAGTTGTCAGGAACCAGCGGTGAGCCACTTTCTGTCCTCTCAGGAAAGGCCCCTCTTAAGAGCTATCCTGGCATTTGGCCACCCTCACATTAGTAGGTCCCAAGAAAGACTGACTCTCTCCTTGGTAAATCCAAACAAGTGAGCTCACTGGGACTGGGACTGGTACTGGTAATGGGGGCCTGGCTTCCTAGATCCTAAATTCAGAGAGTCTCATCACCAAGGAAGTAGGTGAGGTCACTTTCTTCAGGAACTGAATGAGGTCACTGCCTTGGCCACCACTTTGTCCTAACAGTTGCTTCGTATGCTCTCTGAGATGGAGGCTTTGCCTACTTCCTGTGACACTTTCACAAGTTAGAATGGTATAGAAACCATAAGTACCTGGGAACAGTTCTCCACCCAGGCTTCGTTTTGTCCTTCTTCACTACATTAAGAAGAGAGAGGCTGATTCAGACACATCCTTTCATCCTGACTGGGTTGTGTGCCATGGAAGATGACTTTTGCTCTCTCAGGTCCTTCATAGCTGACTACATCTTCTCAAGGGATTATTTCTGCATGGACTTCTGAGGTTCTCAGCTGGTGGAAGATCCTCTAGCTTCCTGTATTGTAAGACCAACTCTGTCCCTGCTCTTCTGTAAAGTGAGATAGAGTGAACAGTGTATGGTTAGGGTTAAAAGCATGTTTGATTTGAGTTAGGAATCATTCTGCTGGATGAATAATGGTATTGGGAATCTGTGATATTTATAAGAATATAGACGTGAAATATATGTATGAGAACAGAGAACTAGGAACGATTTGAAGCCCAGGAAGGCATTGGGCCCTTGATTGAGATAATTAGCTTGAATTATGTTCTGCACCGAGGTCTCAGATAAATCGATACACAATGGCATAGGACCGGGTACCTCCGATGATTGAATGTAGAAGAGAACATCCAGTCAAAAAGGGATAGTCTGTAGGATTAGGAAGATAGTCAGTATGTTTAAGAAGAAGAGTGAGTATAGGAATTGGAACAAAAGTTCTTTAACAATAGGGTTTCAGTTAGAGAGTGAATATGAATGTCAGCACATGTGAAGAGACCATCACAATGATGAACTGGGGAAAATATGTAGGAAAGCAGATATCAATAGGGACATTTGGAAATCATGCAAAGTATAAAGTCAGTGATAGTATTAGATATTTTCAAGAGGGTTGAGTTTGAATATATTATCTTAGAAGGAAACAAATATGTACTCACCAATAGGATTGATATTTGAGAGCATTAGGCAAAATGGACATGCATGTTTTTAGTAATCCATGTTCACTTTCCATTTAGGCTTTGGCACAATCATAAGTGTGACCTTTGCATTTTGTGTCCAGAATACTACTGTGATAAAATGTATATGTAGATCAGGTGACATGAGTATTTCTTCCACCATTACGGGGAGCAAAATTCTGAAAACTTATAAATTAGTACTGAGGATACAAATAGGTGTACCCCGTGTTGATGATTATACAGATGATGCATGAATAGACCATATTGTGAATAAAGTATATAACTGGTCCAAGTTTAAATAATGGATTGAATTTACCTCTGAAAATATATAGGAAATCTTATATATACACATTCATTCCAATGAGTTATATATCAAATGGTAATATTCGGGTTACAGTTTATCATGAAGAGTGTGTGAGTTTTGTTTCAAAAATCATCATGCAATCGAAAATAATGTGTTTTGAAATAAGTCTAGTGAAAAGACCAGTAAAGAAACATGGAGAAATACATGTGTTCTGAAGTAGAAAGTGATTGAAAGTAAACCAAATGCCTATAAATACCTATACATTTGTGAACTTGTGGATAAAAAAGTATATCTTATGATGTCCATAAACTGAAGAAATTGTAATGTACAAGTGTTGAATAAAAATGAACATCAAAATACACATCATGTTTCATTGGAATCTACTTGCATTGATGTTAAACTGGGTCAGTTACTGTAGAAATATTAGGATTTCTAAGCACCTATCACTGAAATTAGTTTTCAGTACTAGAAAACCAATATGTATTTCAGGTGGTTGAGTATTTCTGAGATTAAACTTGTGAAATGTTGTTAATAAATACACATAGAGGAACATGAATTAATTTAAGGAGTGTATAATAAGACACACATATTTCATATTTTGGAAAATCTGGAGAATATATATATATATATATATATATATATATATATATATATATATATATATACACACACACACACACACACACACACACACACACACGCACACACATTAATATGCAGCAATATATATGCCAATCGAAATTCATCATAAATTATAATTCATCCACATATCCAAAAATATTCATTTTATTGATCATGGATTTATGTTAATTATGTCTAATGTTTTTCACTAGGAAGCTCACCCACAGGTTGAATTTTGAGTTCCATCAGTATTTAGGGGGAGTCATCTCTTCTCACAATTTTTATATACCAAAGTCAGTAAGCTCACAAGAATGTACGTGTGATATCAGGTAGGATACTATATATGCATAAAAAGATACATGTGCTGAATAGGCTTCAGAGAAAGGGAGACAGGAATTTTCATATGTGTTAACTTTAAGAACTCATGAAGAAATATTACAAAGAAAAGTTGACTAGATTTATAATACATCCTCTTGATAAAGCAGAAGGCAAATCCAAGTATACACCATGCTTCATATGAAAGGCTTGCATTTCTATTCAGTTACGTTTCTTTTTCTCCATAATATTAGGATTAGTAGTCAGAGTCTAGTAGGGTATTGGTTAGTGTCAGGGATTCAGTAATTCAAATGGAAAATAGAAAAATGAATCTAATGGGCATGCAAACATGTGCTACACAAAATTCTTCCCACTCTCATTCATAACAAAGCCTTGACACAACCATCAATCCAAGTAAGACACAATTAGAGGAGAGGAGTTAGAAAATCTATAAATACATATGTGGAATGAAAATTGTTCAGGAGTTCACAACACTGGAGGTGGTAGAACAGTTTCCAAAAGTAAGGGAGAGGGTAAACACTCCAGAAACATGGAGCTCTGCTGGCCTAAAGACTTCTTGAGAAACTTCCTCTAAGGTTGGGCACATGAAATATATGTAATTTTCACGCGATTTATCTTGGTTTTGTAGTGACACCATCAAACCTGTGTCTGCATCTATGTGACCTGAAGGACATGGTTCCTTATTTTCTAATGAACATGAGGCAGAAGTTCTGGATTCTCTTTTTGTAGATAAACTGTGGCCACTGGGAGCTAAGTGTCTTCCCATGTGGTCTGTGAAGCCATTTGGTCATCCTCCATTTTTCCTGGTGTTTCTTGCAGTTGCACTGGGAGTTTGGTATTGGCTTCATGAAATACAAGGAGTACAACTGGGACACAATGCTGGAGGGAGTTCTGTCACGTGTGGTTGGTCAGGGTCTCCAAGAGAATGTATGAACCAGGCTTCTATCCAACAATACTTTCCCCCATGACTATAGCAACCTGACTCTGAACATTACCCTGAAACCTCTGCATATAACAACATGCCTTTACATATAAGGGTCTGCTGCCTGCACCATGTCAGTCACAAGTCTTTTGGAAGCCAATGGCAGATCCAGGTGGTCCTACCAAAAATATTTATTCACACACCTACAGTCCACTGCTCTATGTCCACTACTCAGCAGACTCCAACTTACTGGCATCTCTGTTCCACACCAGTTTCACGAAACCCAGTGAATCAAGGCACTGTCTGGTACACTCATGATCAGCAAAAGGATATCCAAATGTTTTCCAGTGCCACCTGGTCATGGGAATTTCAAAAATTTCAAGGTATTTATGTAGCCATTTTTCAAGGATGAAGTTGGAGTCACTGTGGGTTTCAATTCATTCAGGAACCATTGAATGGTGAGGAAGCTCATTTCAAGGAAAGCTCTCAAGAACACTCACAGGCAAGCCTTCCCAAAAGGTGGCCAAGTGGTCACATGAAGCCAGGCCCATTGAGGTATACAATGTGAGTTCCATGTGTGTTTAGACTCTCAAGTATGGCTACGAAGTCTTTAAGAATAAAATCATGTGATATCCTGGCTTAGATTCCCTGAGCTCTGTGGGAAGACATCCTGGGCCTAGATCTCAGTTTCCAAGGGCGATTCTCATGCGTGGCCTCCTAAAATCCCAAGACTATTTATTGCAATACTTCTCTGAGGTCAGTTCCAGAACTCAGTCTCTAAGGGGAATTACACCAGAGTTCAAACCCAGGTGGACCCAGTCATCTCGTCCAACAGCCACACAAATCACCTCAATTAAAACCAAAACACTCCCACATGGTGCTCATGTTCTACCACATTGACACTCATCATAAACTCTGGCTGGAGGTTTCCATGAGGGCGCAGACCAAGACAGTGTCCAAAATAAACTCCCTTTCCCCTCATTTGCCTAAAGTCAGGGTGGCCTGGACACACTTCCTGCGAACCAAGAGTGATCAAATAGGCCTGACCTTAATACTGCTCCACTTTACCAATTTGAGGCCACTGCCTGTGGGGTTTAGATTCTTTATGTGAATTGGAGTCATGAGAAAACCCAAGCACCTATGGCCTAGCCTCTGTAGGTTTTGAAGTACTCATTTGATGCAAAGGATCCCTATTCTTACTTGATGGAGGTCAAGAACCTTACAGAGGAAGGCGAGAGACTTCATCACAATTACTGCCCCTTTGGCCATTTTGGTTTTCGATGCACACATGGGAACTTTCTTTAGATCCATCAGGTGCTGAAAATGTAAGCCACAGCCTCACACAGGGCGAAAGGGCTGATTCAGACACATCCCTTTCAAAGGAATTAAGCAAAGAGCCATAGGTATGCCCATTCTTTTTTATTTGAAAACTCTTTTCTTCAGGCTTCACAAAGGGGTAGCCTGAGTCAAAGACCTTCCTGACATTCAGGTCAAAAGAAAAATAGGTAAACAAAAAGCCCAAAGCAGGGTTTCTCCACTGAGACTCTCCTGGTCACATTGATATCTGAGTTTTCTGAGATGCTCGTCATTCCCTTCAGCTATCCAGTTCATGGCCATGTCACAGAGCTTGGAGGTGGTATATATCTTGGACACAAAACCATGGGCCTATTCTGGAGAGTGGCCAGAATTCAGGAAGAAAACAGGAACTTAGGAAGTTATCAGGGGTTGCCAACCAATAAGGCAAGCTACAGTCCATTTTAAATGGGGAAGGACGAATGCTGGGAAGCTTTCTAATAGACAGGAGACATCCATTGATGCTTTCTCTATTCTAATGTCTACAACAACAGACACACTGCGATACACAGACATAGAAACACTCGCCTTGTCAAACGACTTTCTAGTAACAGTCCACTCCAAACCAAACAAACCGACTTTAGTACCTATTCTCAGAACATGAGACAAAACCCCAAACCCACAACCACACCCACAAAGGCACCTTCTTACCCCTAGTAGGTCTGTGACTATCGGGAGTGTCCTCTGATTGGTGGGGCATACAATGTTCCCCCGAAATGGCCTGTCCTAAGATCTGGTCTCCTTGGCCAACACTGTGAAGTTGTTAGGAGCCACTGGTGAGCCACTACCTGCTTTCTCAGGAAAAGCCCCACTTTAGAGCTTTCTTGCATTTGGCCTTCCTCACATCTGTAAGTACCAAGAAAGACTGACTCTGTCCTTGGTAAATCCAAGAAAGTGAGACCACTGGGACTGGTACTGGCACTGGCTCTGGGTGCCTGTCTTCCTGGATCCCAAGTTCAGAGGGTTCCATCACACAGGAAGTGAGGTGAGGTCACTTCCTTCAGGAACTGAATGAGGTCACTTTCTTGGCAACAAATTTATCCAAACTGTTGATTTCAAGGGTCCCATTAGATGGAGGCTGCCCCTACTTCCTGTGACACATTCACAATTTAGAATGATATATCAACCATAGTCACCCATGAACAGATCTCCACACAGTCCTGGTTTGGTCCATCTTCTCTACATTAAGAAGAGAAGCTGATTCAGACATAACCCTTTATCCTGACCATGTTGTTTGCCATGGAAGATGAATTTGCTCACTCAGGTCCTTCATAGCTGCCTATATCTTCTCCAGGGATCATTTTTGCAGGGACCTTTGAGGTTCTCATCAGGTCTAAGATCCCCTACATTCCTGTATTGCATGACCAACTCTTTCCCTGCTCTTTTGTAAAATTAGATTGAGGGAACAGTGTATGGTTATGATTAATAACATGTTCGGTGTGGGTTAGAAATCATTCTGCTAGATGAATAATGGTATAGGGAACCTGCGATATGTATAAGAATATATAGGTGAAATGAATGTATGAAAATAGAAATCTAAGTAAGATTTGAAGCCCAGAAGGGCATTGGGGCCTTGATTGGGATAGGCAGTGTTGAATTATGTTTTGCACAGATGTCTCAGATAAATCGATATACAATGGCATAGGACCTTGTACCTTGGATGATTGAAAGTAGAAGAGAACATCCAGTCAAAAAGAAATAGTCGGTAGTGAAAGGTTAATAAAATAGGTACTTATCACTTCCTGTTTTTCTGTATGCTTAACAAAACTCTGTTGCAATCTTGTGAAATGTTTGCTAATCTTTTCCTAGAGTGTGCTGTTCCCAAACGCTAAACTGCAGAATGTACTCCCTCACTCGGTGTCACGCAAACCACCCACTCGCCCTTACCCATCAGTAAACTTTCCTCCCTTCCCTCTCCAAGGAAAGTATATAAGCTCTACTGAAGCTGTTCTTGGGGCTCTCTGCTCTATTCAAGTGAGCTCTGAGGCCCAGCATGCTGGACCCCAAATAAACCCTTTGCTGTTTCATGAGACAGTCTCTTGGTGGTCTCTTCCTCCGACACTCACATGACATTTACATATTGAGGTTCCACAGAGTTCCAGCAGCGGGGGACGAGAGACCCCAAGGGGCACCTCTCGGGGCAAGTAAGGGGCCTCTTTCTGGTTTCATGTTTCAGCTTAGGGCTTGGCAAAATCACTGGCGATGAAGAGCCTGAGCTCTCTCCGACAGTAACTGAGAGATGTGTCACAGAGACACAGGGCGCGTCCCTGGGGGACGCCCCAGAGGACTCGGGAAATCAAGGAACAATTGTCTCCTCGACTCAGTGATATTTTCAGTTTCGGTATTGCCAGCCCATCGGATTTTGCCAGCTACTCATTCCTGGTCTCAGTGTTGGAGGTCCATTGCATGTCTTTATTGTCTTGTCTTGTCTGTGTCATGTGTCGTTGCTTTTACTGTTAGTGTACCTTTCATTATGGGACAGAGCATTTCAATGCCTCTGTCCCTGACCCTTGATCACTGGACCAAAGTCTGCTTAAGGGCTCAGAATCTTTCTTATTTAGTAAAACGCTGGACCTGGCAGACTCTCTGTTCCTCAGAATGACCCACCTTTGGAGTCGAATGGCCCATAAAATGATCTTTCTACTTCCTACTAATTTAAAAAGTCAGAGACATTGTCTTTCAGTCGGGGCCACATAGCCATCCTCATCAACAGCCATATATTTTAACTTGGCATGACCTCTGCAAATCTCCTCCTTCATGGGTGAAGCTTTTCCTTGCCCCTGCCCCCCGCTCCTACTCTTTCCCCCATGATCTCTCAAACCCTGTGCTCCTCCCCCTCCTCCACCCTCTGTTCTCCCTGAGTGACAAGATTTGACTCTACTGGAATCTCTTCCCCCTCCTTATTCCCTGCCCTCGTCCCCTAACCCACAACACCCTCTAAGTGATTCTACTTCTGATGACTCAGCCTCTCTGCCATTGGAGGAAGCAAAGCTGGCCCAGCACCCTCCAGATAACTCCCTCGTGGCACACACATCCCCTCCTTCCCTGGTGGAAGCTGGCCCAGCTAAAGGAACTGACAGGCGGCGAATGATTTAAAATCCTGGAACTCCCATGATGCACCCCTTCCGTGCCCATGGGCCAACGATTGATGATGGCCATGGGAGAAAAATGCAAGCTTACTACTACTGGCCTTTCTCCTCTTCAGACCTATACAACTTAAAAAATTACAATCCCCCATTTTCTGAGGAACCCACCCGGCTCATAGGTCTGGTTGAGTCATTGATGTTTTCCCACCAGCCTACTTGGGATGACTGCCAACAACACCTAAGGACTATCTTCATGACAGAGGAACAAAAGAGAATCCTCCTGCAAGCTAGAAAAAAGTATCCTCAGACCAGATGGGCGACCAACACAACTTCCCAACTTAATCAAAGCCAGCATTCCCTTTAACCGACCCAACTGGGACCCCAACATCTTTGAAGGTAGGGAGAAACTGTCCCCTTATTACCGGGCTCTAATAGTGGGTTTCCAAGTGGCTGCTAGGCGACCAACTATTTTTGCCAAGGTAACAGAGATTACTAAGGGCCTGATGAATCTCCCTCTCTATGTTTCTAGAGAGAATTATGGAGACATATAGGAGATATACTCCTTTCGATTCTCAGGGGGAGGATAAAAAGGCATCTGTCATGATGGCCTTTATTGGGCAAGGTGCCCTGGATACTAAAAGAAAGTTACAACGCTTAGATGGATTACAAGATATGACTTTGAGAGATTTAGTCAGAGAAGCCAAGAAGGCATACTATAAGAGAGAAACTGAGGAAGAGAAGGGAGCAAAGGGAGGATAAAAAAACAAAGACAGACTAAGGCATTGACTAAGGTCCTGGTCACAACAAAAAATAGGCCAGAAATTAAGAAACAGGGAGACAAGAAGGGATACCAAGGCCCACGCCAGAGACCACCCCTGGCCTCAGATCAATGTGATTACTGTAAAGAAAAAGGACACTGGGCCAAAGAGTGCCCCTGAAATAGACAGCCACACCAGCCAGGCATTCTGACTCTGGAGGATGACTACGAAAGTAGGGGCTACGATCCCCTCCCTGAGTTAAGCGTAACTTGAAGTGGAGGGGACCCCAGTAAACTTTGAAGTGAATACAGGGGCAATATACTCAGCCCTCAAGGCCACATTTGGCCCTCTATTAAATAAAAGGTCTCTAGTTCAAGGGGCTAACGGCAGTAAATATTGGGCATAGACAACTAAGAGTACCATGGACCTGGGGAAAGGAAAAAATCCATCACTCCTTCCTAGTAATCCCAGAATGCCCAGCCCCATTGATGGGCAGAGATCTGCTCACCATGGTCCGTGCCAAAATAACTTTTAACCCTGAAGGCCCCCAAGTGGAATTTCTAAATCCTTCAGTAAAAATTCCTATAGTCATGGCTCCAACTATGTCAGTAGAAACTGTACATCAACTCACTCGCTTTGGTTCAAAGAAACTGCAGGAATTCCTGAAGGATCAAGAACAGAGTTTTAAACTAACTTACTCACAGGAAAAGGAAATAACAGAATGGTTAACAAAAGTCTGTCAGTTCCATCAATTGGTTAATGCTTACCCTTCCAAGCTTCCTTCAGGAAAGCGCCTACGAGGAACCAGACCAGGACAATTTTGGAAAGTGAATTTTACTGAAATTAAGCCAGCAAGGTATGGACTTAAATATCTCCTAGTCTTTGTAGATACATTTTCAGGATGGATTGAAGCAGTCCCCACAAAAAAAAAAAAAAGAAAGAAAGAAAGAAAGAAAGAAAGAAACAGCGAAAACGATGGCCAAGAATATCCTAGAAGATATTTTTCCAAGATACGGCCTGCGTAAGGTAATAGGGTCTGATAATGGACTGGTTTTCATGGCCCCGGTAAGTCAAGGGTTAGCCAGGACCCTGAGGATTAATTGGAAGTTACATTGTGCTTATCGAGCCCAGAGTTCAGGACAGGTAGAAAGAGTGAATAGAACCATTAAACAGACCTTAACGAAATTAAGCTTAGAGACCAGCATAAAAGATTGGACTATGCTCCTGCCTTCTGCAATGTTGCGTGCAAGAAATACTCCCTCTGTTTCTTTGTGTAATCACACCCCCTTTGAAATTCTCTATTGTGCACCTCCTCCCATAAGGGACCTAACCCCAACTCTAACACCTAAGGATCCGTTCCACACCCCCTTGCTTGTGAGACTTAAAGCTCTTGAAAGAACTAAGAAATATCTGTGAAAACAGCTGGCCACTGCCTACCAAACTGGGGAGGAGGGGATTCCACATTGATATCAAGTAACAGACTTCATCTACGTAAGATGACATCAGGTGTCATCCCTGGAACCCCGCTGGAAAGGACCATAGCAGGTGCTACTTATAACACCCACAGTGGTAATGGTAGACGGAATCACTTCCTGGATCCATGCCTGTCATCTCAAGCCTGTGCCCTGTCCAGACTCTGGCTGGAAACTGAAAAAGACTGGTAACCCTTTAAAATTGCGTATTCGCCATGTGGATAAGGCTCTATACTCTCCCATTTACCACCAGTAGTCCTAACCCTCATCAGTCCATTCAGCAGAGATGGGTGATCACAAATCCTACTGGAAAAGAAGTATAATATATCTCGCATACAGCCCCCTTAGGATCTGGTGGCCATCTCTCCATACAGACATTTGTCAGCTGGCTATAGCTCTTTCCTATTGGTATATCCCTGATGAAGAGGATCCCATTAAAATTCCATTAAATCCCTTCTGTACCAAAGATAATGGAAACAAACCTTATGGATGTAGGGACACGTGAGCCAGATGCAGGTTGGCTAGCCTAGATTGGTATGTTTGCCCGGCAGACTATCAAAGCCACAAACAGTCACGGCTGTGTGGGGGAAAAGCTGATTTCTTCTATATGTCATGGGAATGTGAGCATACAGGGGCTGCCTGATGGAACCAAACTCCTCACCAAATTCAGTACAGAGCATTGGCAATACTACCAATTAGATAACCAAAACTGATGGCCCCCAGAGGGGTCTCCAGATCCTCAAATTCTGCGTGAACTTTTTAACTTCTGCAAGTGCTCAAAAGGGTGAAAGGAGATTCCCCTATGTGGAAGCCTTTTCCCTCCTTCACTCACATCCTGAACTATGCTTCTCCAAAAGATCCTCACCCTCAGCCTTCTGCTCCAGACTCTCTGCTGTTACTCCCACCTCAGCAAACTGATTTCTCCCCTCCAATTACTAGATGAAAAGCCCAAACCTCTGCCGGTTCTCAGACCACTGCCCCCTTGCTGAGGTAGCAGGTACTGAGGTACCCCTTCACCCACTCATTCCTCTCTTCTCCTGTCAGTGCCACACCGGGTCCCACCAGGTCCTCTTACCAGCTAACCCAAAGCTCAATCCAGCTGAGGAGAGCCCTCAGACCCTTATCCAAGATGTAATAAAAATGGCCTTTAATGTTGCTTTGTCAATACTGAAAACAGGTTTCTAAGTTTTTGAAAGTCCCTCACAGGATTTTGGGATACTCACTCCCGTCTTCCCCTCTACTCTACCTGTTCTACTGCTCACGTTTTTGTTGCCTGGAAAATCCCAAACCCGTTTCCCATTATTCTTTTACATCTCTCCTTCCTCATTCTCAGATACTCGGAGGTGCTCTCAGCCCCACCTTCCCCGTCTTCCCCCGCTGTACGAGGCTCACCGAAAAGTCTTAACTGACCTTCTCCAGAAGTCTTCACCATGGCTGACTTTAAAACTTTCAGCAAAAGAGTCCCTATAAAAGAGTTCAATGTAGATAAATTTTCTTTATTCGTGTTGCCCTGTTCTACTTGGCCACTGCCTGAAAAACTCAGCACTTCTCAGCTAGAAACCCCCTTACTAGTTTTTCACAAAATATGAGAAAAAGGCTTCTGGCCTTGAGGTGGGTCTTCACAGAAATGGCTACATTTCTACAATAAAGAAGTTAAAATTGGGCTCCATTGTAACAGCTGGCAGCGGGAAAAAAGAAAGGGAAGAAAAATCTCTCCCTCTCCCAGGTGTCCTTGAAAAGTTAACTTGCCCAGAACAGAGGAAAAAAAAGAAACAAAAACTGCTTTTTGTGATCTTCTGCAGACTGTGAACTTCTGAGCCCCTTCCCTTATATGTTGGGTACAAAATTCTGAAACTATCTAAACTTTGGGTTCAGGGGATTAATTGATTACAACAGAAGCAGTGCCCTCGGAATCCGGTTGCAACCAAATAGGACTGTTTCCCTGTCTTCCATGCTATCTTAGGTGCCTTGCCTTGTCCTTCCCTACAACAGTATAATTCTATATACTTAAACATTGTTTATGTTTTCATGAAATGGTTAACCGATGTGATTAATTGAAGTTGTTTCACAGAGTGCACTGTCATGACGCAGGTTCATTTAAAGATCGTATAGGGGGGCATACAACCCGGTTCGGCTGGGAACATATATCCTCACTTTAGCCATACTATTAGGAATAGGGGTTTCTGCAGTGGTGGGTACAGAAACAACTGCCCTGGTCCATGGGACACAACAAGTGACCCAATTAGAAGCAGCAATAGACCAATAAATAAAGATATTAGAAACCTCCATCACAGCTTTGCAGGAATCTTTTACCTCTCTACCTGAAGTTGTTTTAGAGAACAGTCGAGGGTTGGATCTCCTCTTCATGAGAGAAGAGGGCCTTTGTGCTGCATTGAGGGAAGAATGTTGTTTTTATGCCGACCATATGGGAGTTGTAAAAAAAAATCTATGAGTAAATTAAAAAGACGCCTTGAAGAGCATCAACGAGAGAGAGAGAGCCCCAAAAGGGTGGTTTGAGTCTTTGTTCACACAGTCTCCCTGGTCAACTATGCTTTTATCAACCCTGGCCAGTCCAATATGAATCCTCATATTATTGCTCACTATAAAACCCTGTTTGCTCAACCGTGTAATTTCTTTTCTCCAAGCTCAAATTGGTCAAGTTAAACATATGGCAATACCCCACTAGCAGACATAGAATTTACACCTCCCTATGATCACTTTTATGATTAAAAGGATCCAGAAGAAGAAGTGGGGAATGAAAGGTTAATAAAATAGGTACTTGTCACTTCCCGTTTTTCTGTATGCTTAGAAAAACACTGTTGAAATATTGACAACTGTTTTCTAATCTTGTTCCCAGAATGTGCTGTCCCCAATTGCCAAATTGCAGAATGTACTCCCTCACCCGGTTGCTCGCAGACCGCCCACTCGCCCTGACCCATCAATAAACTTCTCTCCCTGCAGCCTCCAAGGAAAGTATAAAAGATCAGCTTAAGCTGTTCTCAGGGCTCTCTGATCTATTCAAGGGAGCTTTGAGCCCCAGTATGCTGGACCGCCAATAAACCCTTAGCTGTTGCATAGTACAGTCTCTTGGTGGTCTCTTCCTCCGACGCTTGCCGGAATATTATTGGATGATTGAATGTAGAAGAGAACATCCTGTCAAAAAGGGATAGTCGGTAGGATTAGGAAGGTAGTGGGTAGGTTTAGGAAGACGAGTGAGTATAGGATTTGGAACAAAAGTTCTTTAGCAATAGGGTTTCAGTTAGAGAGTGAAGTTAAATGTCAGCACAAGTGAAGAGTCAGTCACAATGATGAACTGGGGAAAATATGTAGGAAAGCAGATATCAATAGAGA
This sequence comes from Callospermophilus lateralis, assembly GCF_048772815.1. Classification (NCBI taxonomy): domain Eukaryota; kingdom Metazoa; phylum Chordata; class Mammalia; order Rodentia; family Sciuridae; genus Callospermophilus; species Callospermophilus lateralis. The sequence goes on from NW_027512569.1 coordinate 3,076,791, forward strand.
CATTATGAAATCAAGCAGGGTATAAAGTGAGTCATAGTATTAGACATTTTCAAGAGGGTTGAGGTTGAACACATAATCTTAGGAAGAAACAAATATGTAGTCACCAATAAGATTGACATTTGAGAGCATTAGGAAACCTGGACATGGATGTTTTAAGTAATCCATGTTCACTTTCCATTTAGGCTTTGGTACAATCATAAGCGTGACATTTGCATTTTGTGTCCAAATATTACTGTGATTAAATGTATATGTAGATCAGGTGACATGAGTATTTCTTCCATCATTTCTTGGAGCAATACTTTGAAGACGTTTAATTCATATTGAGGAATCAAAGAGGTTTACCTTGAGTCTATGAATATAGAGATAATGCATAAATAGACATTACTGTGAATAAATAATATAACTGGTTCCACTTTAAATAATGGCTAGAATTGATATCTGAAAACTTATGTGCAATCTTATATTGATATACAATCATTTATTTCAACCAGTTATACAACTAATGGTAATATTAGGGTTATGGTTTATCATGAAGCTGTGTGAGTTTTGCTAAAAAAGTGATTATTGAAATCAAAAATAATGTGTGTGGAAAGAAGTCTCATGAAAATTCAAGCCAAGGAATATGGAGGAATACATGTGTTCTGAAGCAGGAAGTGATTGAAAGTCAAACAAATGCTTAAAAATTTGCTAACTAGTGGATGAAATGTATATATATCCTATGATGTGCATAAACTGAAGAAGTGCTAATGTACCAGTGTTGAATAAAAATGAACGTCAAACTACACATCATGTCCCATAGGAATCTACTTGAATTGATGTTAAACTGGGTCAGTTACTGTAGAAATATTAGGATTTGTATGCACCATTCACTGAAGTTAGTTTTCAGTACTAGGAAACAAATATATATGTCAGGTGGATGAATATTTCTGAGAATAATCTCGTGAAAAGTTGATTATAAATCCAAATATATGAATATGAATGAATTTAGAGAGTGTATAATAAGAAACATTTTTCATCTTTTGAAAAATCTTGAGAATATATATATATATATATATATATATATATATATATATATATATATATATATATATATATATATATATATATATATATATATATACATATACACAAACACACACAGAGAGAGACATTAAAAATAGCAATATATATTGCAATGGAAATTCACCAAGAAATATATATCATCCACAGATTCAAAAATATTCATTTCTCTAAACATGGACTTATGCATAATGTTGTTCAACTAGGAAGCTGACCAATAGGTTGAATTTTCAGTTCCAACAGCGTTTAGGAGGAGTAGTCTCTTCTCACAATTTGTATCTGCCACCTAACAAAAATGTACGTGTTATAACAGGTAGGATTCTATATGTGCATATAAAAAAACATGTGCTGAATAGGCTACAGAGAATGGAGACAGGAATTTGTTCAGAGCCACAGCTGAAGGTGCCCCAGCAAGCTTCCAGCTGCCCGAAAATTTCTAGCTGCCTGCTGATTATTGGCTCACAGAGGCCCCAGCAACATCAAGCTGATTGGCTACTCTGTGGTGATGCTCATTGGGCTGTTTCCCTGCCCTTTCAGACCATGGAGCTGCTCATTGGGGGACTTTTTTTGGCTCCACCCATGATGACCCAGCAAATCGACCTCAAGCGCAGGAGGATTGTGGGAGGTGGAGAGGCTTGTGGGTGTGAGAGAGACATTACAAGGAAGCCAGTTGTGGCAGTTAGCCTCTGAGAGTTTTTCCTGAGGAGCTGTTTTGTTTGGCGTGTGTGGTTCTAAAAATAAAGTTTGTTTCTTTTGACAAGTGACTCCTGAATTGTGCCTAGCCAGACTGCAGCATTTGGTGGCTCGCACGGGGATTGACTGAGGGTAAGTGATAAGGTAAACTGCTCGACCCTGAGAGCTGGGCGAGAGGATGGGTAGCCATTTTAGGATTCCTCTTTTGTTTTGCTTCACGTTTCTTTTAAGTTGCCTGTCCCTGGAGATGAGTGAGACGAAAGAAAAAACACTCAAATCTGAGGAGAAACTATTTATGTCTGAGGAACAGATTGGGATAAAGGTCGGATGCACATGTCAGGAGGATAGAAAGGCCATAATGACTTTTTGTGGTTCACTTTTTATTTCATTCTGTCTCCTTTTTTTTTTTTTTTTTCTTTTTTGCGTTATCTTGTTGGGTTTCATTAAAGCAGAAATACGGGATCAGAAATTAGGAAAAAACAAACTGAAATAGTGTTAAGGAAATTGTTACAGGAAGGAGGCATCTCACTAAAATCAGGAACAGTCAGGGCATACGTTGATACAATATAAAAATGTAGCCCATGGCTTTTAAAGTAAGAGTTGTTAAATTTACCACAATGGAACCATCATGGTGAAGATTTAAAAAGAATAGAAAAGAACAGTCCAGGGACTCTGCCAGTTGGCACATTGCCATTGTGGACTTTCATATCGGTTTTGCTTAGTCCAAAGCCTTCAGTTCAGACAAAGATAGAGGAACAAAGCTTAGAGCAGAAAAAGCCATCAGGGAAAAGTTACAAAAGGACGATGCTACTAACAACCTTCTATCATCAGAGGGTGTAAGTGTCCAACCAACAGTGCCACCTTTAAAGGAGACTGTTACTAACACCTTTCTATCACCAGAGAATGTAAATGTCCAACTTACAAGGCCAACTCCATATGCTGGGAGGCCCCCAACCCCCGCAGTTGATAGTTTGGATCCTGAGAAAGGATCTCAAGTATTAACATGCCCTTTATTTGAGGTAGGAGGGCAGCAAATTCACCATGCTTTAAACTTCAAAATAGTGAAGCAGCTAAAAGAGGCTGGAACAACCTATGGTCCTCAAGCACACTTCATTGTAAGCTTGGTCGAATCCATTAACAAGTTGAACATGACACCAGCAGATTGGGCTACTATGTGTAAAGCTGTGCTAAATGGAGGTCAATACCTGTTATGGAAGTTTGCCAATGAGGAATTTTGCGAGGAGACTGCTAGGTGAAATGCAGCAGCTGGTTATCCTCAAAGAAATCTCGATATGTTGTTAGGAAAGGGACCTTATGAGGATCAGCAGCAACAAATTGCATATGATCCTGGTGTATACGCACAATTTACTGTAGAGGCGGTTAGGGCATGGAAGACTTTACAAGGACATGGAGGTTTACAAGGTCAATTATCTAAGGTAATACAAGGAGCTAATGAATCTTACACTGAATTTGTAGATAGGCTTATTCAATCCGCTACCAGAGTTTTGGGGAATACAGAACAAGCAATGCCATTAATAAAACAACCGGCTCATGGCTAAGTGAATTGTTGGTGCAGAGATACCATTAGACCATGGAAGCATGAAGATTTAAACACATATATTAAATTGCGCAGAGACATTAATGAACAAGAGCAAGTTTTGGCAGCTGCAGAAAAACAGGCTTTAGATGCCAGAGACATTAATGAACAAGTGCAAATTGTGGCAGCTGCCGTAAAACAGGCTTTAGATGCCAGGACAAAAACATGCTACAGTTGTGAACAAACAAGGTATTTTAAAAGGAATTGCCCCATAGAAGGAGGGTTTAACAAAACTAGGTATCAAAGGAGTAGAATACTGGGTATTTGGCCACAATGCCATAGAGGGAGACATTGGGCTAATGAATGCCATTCTCAAATCACCATAGAGGGTACTTCAATATCAAAAAACAAACAAGGACCAGGTTTTTATCCATAACATCATGGAGAAGAGCATCGGGCTCCATTTGCCAAAAAATGGACAGGGAGGCCCAATGCTCTGGGGCCCAACCACAAATATACGGAGCACTGGAGGAACCCAGCAACCCCATCAGTGTAGTGCCCAGTACACATTGTCCATCAGATCCCTCATCAGACAAACAAGAGGGAGTGCAGCGTTGGACATCTGTGCCTCCACCATATCCCTACTAACTCCAGAGTTGGGAGTTCAAATCATTCCCACAGGAGTAAAGGGACCTCTTCCCAAAGTAACAGTAGGCTAATTATTGGGACGCAGATCTTCTACTATATTAAGACTTATGATAAGTCCTGGGGTAATTGATCCCAATTATGAAGGTGAATTAAAAATTATTGCCAGTTTTCCAAAGGGTACATCAGTAATTTCACCAGGAGATAGAATAGCACAGTTACTAATAATACCCACCTACATGAAAAATTTTTCAGTCGTACTGTAGAAAGAGATTCCAAGGGATTAGGCTCCACAGGTGTAGATTGGGCTATGCTTTCTTTAAATTTAGATTCTCGCCCCATGCTAAAACCAAATATTCAAGGACAGGAATTTAATGTGCTACTGGATACAGGTGCAGTCCTTGGCATCATCTCTCATCAAGAATGGCCAAAACATTGGCCATTACAACAAGCCACTCAAACGCTTTGAGACATAGGAGTGGCGACTAAATCCCATAGAAGTGTGATGGTGTTAGATTGGAAAGATCCTGAAGGATGTGAAGGAACTATAGAGCCATATGTATTGGATCATCTTCCCGTAAATTAATGGGGATGAGATGTCCTATCAATTAGGTTTGACATTAACAAATAACATCAATCAAAATGCACCCATTATTATGGCTAGAGAAGGTTTTAGGAAAGGAAAAAGATTAGAAAAACAAGAACAAGGTATAGCAGCACCAATTCAAATAGACCAAGCAACAGACAGACTTGGGTTGGATTTTCAGAAAGGGCCACTGAGACAATAAAAATTCCTTGGAAATCAGAAAGACCAGTATGGGTTCCTCAGTGGCCTCTGACTAAAGAAAAGTTACAAGCAGCCCATGACCTGGTCAAACAACAATTAGCGGAAGGTCATATACAACCTTCTGTATCTCCCCATAATACTCCCATTTTTGTCCTCAAATGAAATCTGGTAAATGGAGATTATTGCAAGTTTTAAGAGCCATTAATAATGAGATGGTTATTATGGGACCTGCTCAATCGGGGATCCCTCAATTGTCTGCTTTGCCAATAACTTCGTATGTTTTCACTATAGATATTAAAGATTGTTTTTTTTTTTTCAATTCCAATTCATTCTGAGGATAGTCCATGTTTTGAATTTACTATCCCTGCATTGAATCATGAAGTTCCTGATCAGAGATATGAGTGGAAAGTAGTCCCTCAAGGGATGGCTAACAGTCCAACTATGTGTCAAATTTATGTTAACAAAGTAATCCAGCCACTTAGAAATCGAAATCCTGAACTACATATATTTCACTATATGGATGATGTATTATTAACACACAAAGCTAAAAACCCAATGCTAGAATGTTATGCCACACTTACAAACTTATTAAAAATTATAATCTAGAGATAGCAATAGATAAAGTACAATTAAATTTTCCAATTAATTTTTTCGGAGTTCTATTATCCTCAACCATCGTCCGCCACCAAAAATGCAAAAACGAGTAGATCAACTAAAATCAATTGATGACTTTCAAAAGATATGAGGAGACATAAATTGGATAAGGCCTTATCTATGTATACCACCAGGAGAGTTGGGACCTTTATTTGATATCCTAAAAGGTCCATCTGATCCAAATTTACCCAGAATGTTAACGCCTGTAGCAAGAAAGGCATTAAAAATCATTGAAACATATATGAGAAACATGCATTTGGATAGAGTTGATATAATTTTGCCTTTATTATATATTTTACTACCAACAAAAAATATTCCTACAGGAGTATTTTGGCAAAAAGGTCCATTATTATGGAGACATTTATCTTATTCTTCTAGCACTATTATTACTAGGTATCCTGAGGCTGAGGGACAATTAATACTCATAGGAATAAATGCAGCAAAGGGAGTGTTTGGAATTTCTCCCAATAAAATTATTACTCCTTATACTATGAATCAAATTGATGAATTAGTTAATGAGTTAACTACTTGGGCAATAACCATGTGTAAATCTAATGTTTCATTTGATAACCACTTACCATCTAATCCTTTATTGTCTTTTAGGTCACCACATCCTGTAATTTTTCCAAAAATGACAAGAAAAAGACCTATCATGAATGCTCCAAATATATTCACTGATGGGTCAAATAATGGTACAGCATAAATATTTACACCTGATCAAACTGTTACATTTTTAGTACCCCAACAGTCAGCTCAAAAGTAGAGCACAATGCAGTGTTACAAGCTTTTGTGATGTTTAAAGTTTCTGTAATTAATTTATTTTCCAATAGTCAGTATATATTTAATGCTATAGTATCCCTTGAAGGTGCTGGTAGGATTTCCTCTTCAGTACTGTTTTCTCTTTGCTTTCCAATATACAAAGTCTAATCTGGGACAGAAAAGATCCATTCTTTATAAGACGTATCTGAGCACATACAGGATTGCCTGGAGCCCTTAGTTTGGGCAATGATTTCGCAGATAAAACTACACATGACATAAATTCATATTTTCTCTACACTAGAAGAAGCTACAAATTTTCAAAAAAGTTTCATGTCAATGCTAATACTTTACAAAAGCGTTTTGAAATAACTAAGGAACAAGCTAGACAAATAATAAAACAATGTCAAAATTGTGTGACCATTTTACCACAAGTTAATCCTGAAGTCAATCCGAGAGGATTGATACCTAACCATATTTGGCAGATGGACGTCACACACTTGCCAGAATTTGGAAAATTAAAATATTTGCATGTTACAGTTGACACTTCTTCTGGATTTTTGATGGGCTCCCTTCATGCCGGAGAAAAAACTAAAGATGTTATAGCTCATTGCTTAAAAAATTTTGCCACTGTGGGCGTTCCAAAACAGTTAAAAACAGAAAATGCCCCTGGTTATTCTTCTACCTCTTTTAAACAATTTTGCTCATCATTTGGCATAACTTATATAACAGGAATCCCATACAATCCACAGGGAAAAGGCATAGTTGAAAGAGCACATCAAACTATTAAAATGTACTTATTAAAGCAAAAAGACGGAATTGGGAAGGGGTATATATTCCCCAAAGATAAACTTAAAATAACGATTTTTACTCTAAACTTTTTACATTTGGATTCATGAGGACTTAGTGCTGCAGAAAGGCATATGTGTCCAAAAAATGTGCATAAGCTCAAGGTACTTTGGAAGGCTATTCTAACAGGACAATGGAAAGGTCCTGACCCAGTAATTGTGTGGAGTCCAGGGTCTGTTTGTGTGTTTCCACAGGAAGAACAGCAGCCGATTTGGATTCCGGAGAGATTAACTAAAGTCCTGACCAAGTGATAGTCTGGAGTCGAGGGTCTGTTTTTGTGTTTCCACAGGAAGAACAGCACCAATTTGGATTCCAGAGAGATTAAGTAAACTGATTTGTATAGACCAAAAAGAAGATGATTTGGCTCAAATCCATAACAGCTGGTATCCAAAACTCCAGTCTGGCTATCCTTACATCTGTGACAGAACCAGGATGCTTTTTTCAATATCAATTTTATTATTGCCCTTTCCCACAACATGAAGTTCTATTTTGTGTTTTTGAGCTAATGCAGACCTAGGTTACTGTTTTGCTGATCATTTCTATTTTTTGACTATAATTTTTTAAACATTCCAATGGTGATTTCACCTGTAAAAAGTTATAAGGCCTTTACTATTATGTAATGTGTTGTATGTATTATATTATGTGTGCACACTTGTGTTTTGTGTCATATGTTTGAATGTACATATGTCCATATATCATATATGATGTGCGCTCATGAAAAAATGGATCCAAACATTTTTTTTATTCACGTGTTTTAAACGTTTTAGTTTAAATTGGGTAAACAACTGTTGAGGACTGTTTTAATATGTGAACAAAAAAGGACGTTAACAGAACTGTATGTTTACTTTCACCTTTCCTTTTCATTATATTGAATAATTCTCTTCAAGATAATGTAAATTGTTAAGAAAATTGGTTTTTTTTAGTACCTTTTAGAATGATACATAATTTTTTTTAGCCATTATTGCCAGAATTCCTATCTTCATCCCAGGGTCGGTGAAGACAAAGATAAAACCAATCTACAGATTGTGCAATAGCCATCACTGAACTGTTTGCAGAACTTGCCTGGACTATGTATCACTTGTGTGCATTTTGAACTATCTGTTGGTGCAGCGACTTGTGGTAGTGTTGGGGTATTTATGCTTATGCTGTCATTGGTGGTACAATTTTTCCAAAAGGTGCCATCAACTGGCTTGGTGTATCTTCCCTTTTCTCACTTGATAGAGGTCAGGAACCTTACAGAGGAAGGCGAAAGACTTCATCCGCAATGACTGCTCTTTTGGCCATTTTGGTTTTGGATGCACACATGGGATCTTTCTTTAGATCCATCAGGTGCTGAGAATATAATCAACAGCCTCACACAGGGCTAAGACACTGATTCAGACACATCCCTTTCCAAAGCAATTAAGCAAAGAGCCACAGGTGATGCCCATTCATTTCCATTTGAAAACTGTTTTCTTCAGGTTTCATAAAGGGGTGTCCAGAGGCAAAGAACATCCTGACATTCAGGGAAACAGAACAATAGTTAAGCAAAAGGCCCAAAGTAGGATTTCTCCACTGAGACTTTACATTTCAAACTGATATCTGAGTTTTCTGTGATGTTTGCCATTCCCTTCAGCTATCCATTACATGGCCATGTCACAGAGCTTGGAGGTGGTACATATCTTGGACACAAAACCATGAGCCTCTTCTGGAGAGTGGCCAGAATTCAGGAAGAAAACAGCAACTTAGGAAATTAGCAGGTGTTGCCCATTGATAAGGCAAGCCACAGTCCATTCATAAATTGTGCAGGATGAATGCTGGGAAGCTTTCTACTAGACAGGATACATCCATTGAATCATTATCTTTTCTAAAGTCTACAACCACGGACACATTGGGATACACAGACATAGAAACACTCACCTTGTGAAATGACTTATTAAAAACAGTTCACTCCAAACCAAACAAACCACCTTTCCTACATATTCTGAGAACATGAGACAAACCAAAAACTCACACCCACACCCACAAAGGCACCTCCTTCCCCAAAATGGGTCTGTGACTATCCGAAGTGTTCTCTGACTGGTGGACCACACTGTGTTCCCCTGAAATGGCCTGTCCTGTATCAGATTAGGTCTCCTTGGCCAACTCTGTGAAGTTGTCAGTAGCCAGAGGTGAGCTCCTACCTACTTGCTCAGGAAAGGCCCCTCTTCAGAGCTCTCCTGGTATTTGGCCTTTCTCACATCAGTAGGAATCAAGAAAGAATGACTCTGTCTTTGGAAAATCCAAGCAATTGAGAACACTGGGACTGGGACTGGCACTGGCTCTGGGTTCCTGGCTTCCTGGATACCAAGTTCAGAGAGTTCCGTCACCAAGGAATTGACTTTAGTCACTTCCTTCAGGAACTGAATGAGTTCACCGCCTTGGCAACCACTTTGACCTAACATTTTATTCCAAGGGTCCCATGAGATGGAGGCTGGCTCTGCTTCCTCTGACACTTTCACAAGTTTGAATGTTATGTCAACCATAGGCACACAGGGACAGCTCTCCACACAGTCCTGGTTTGGTCCATCTTCTCTACATTAAGAAAAGAGAGGCTGATTCAGACATATCCCTTCATCCTGACCAGGTTGTTTGCCATGTAAGATGACGTTTGCTCTCTCAGGTCTTTCACAGCTGCCTACAACTTATCCAGGGATCATTTCTGTATGGACATTCGAGGTTCTCAACTGGTGGAAGATCACCTACATTCCTGTATTGAAATACCAACTCCGTCCCTGCTCTTCTAAAAAGTTAGATTGAGGGAAAAGTGTATGATTAGGGTTAATAACAGGTTCAATTTTGGTTAGGAATCATTCTGAGGGTTGAATAATGGTATTGGGAACCTGCGATATTTACAAGAATATATAGGGGATATATAAGTATGAAAACAGAAATCTTGGTAAGATTTGAAGCCCAGAAGGGCATTGGGCACTTGATTTACGTTCTGAACAGATGTCTCAGATAAATCGATATAAAATGGCATAGAACCATGTACCATGGATGATTGAATGTAGAAGAGAACATGCAGTCAAAAAGGAATAGTCAGTAGGATCAGGAGATAGTCATTAGTTTTAGGAAGAAGAGTGAGTATAGGATTTGGAACAAAAGTTCTTTAGCAATAGGGTTTCGGTTAGAGAGTAAATGTAAATATCAGCATATGTGAAGTGTCAGTCACGATGATGAACTGGGCAAAATATGTAGGAAAGCTGATATCAATAGAGACATTAGAAAATCAGGCAAAGTATAAAGTGAGTCATAAGATTAGACATTTTTAACAGGGTTGAGTTTGAATATATAATCTTAGGAAGAAAAAAATATGTAGTCACCAGTAGAATTGAAATTTGAGAGCATTAGGCAACCTGGACATCAATGTTTTCAGTAATCCATGTTCACTTTCCATTTAGACTTTGGCACATCATAAGTGTCATCTTTGTGTTTAGTCTCCAGAATATTACTGTGATAAAATGTATATGTAGATCAGGTGACACGAGTATTTCTTCCACCATTTCTGGGAGCAACATTTTGAAGACGTATGAATTAGAATTGGGGGATAAAAAGAGGTGTATCCTGTTTCTATGAATATAGAGACAATGCATGAAGAGACCATATGGTGAATAAATAATATAACTGGTGGCACATTAAATAATGGATTGAATTGATACCTGAAAATATATAAGAATTCTTATATTGATATAAAATCATTCATTACAACCAGTTATACATCTAATGGTAATAATAGGGTTATGTTTTTTATGAAGAGTGTGTGAGTTTTGCTTCAAAAGTGATTATGGAAACCGAAAATAATGTGTTTGGAAAGAAGTCTCTGGAAAAGTCCAGTCAAGAAATATGGAGGAATACATGTGTTCTGAAGCAGGAAGTGATTGAAAGTGAAACAAATGCCTATAAATTTGCTAACAAGTGTGTGAAATATATATCCCATGATGTGAATAAACTGAAGAAATAGTAATGTACCAGTGTTGAATATAAATGAACGTCAAAATACACATCATGTCCCATAGGAATCTACTTGCATTGATTTTAAGCTGGGTAAGTTACTGTAGAAATATTAGGATTTGTGTGCACCATTCACTGAATTTAGTTTTCAGTACTAGGAAACAAATATGTATTTCAGGTGGATGAATATTTCTGAGAATAATCTTGTGAAAAGTTGATTAGAAATCCACATAGATGAACATGAATAAATTTAGGCAGTGCATAAGAAGATGCATATATTTCATATTTTGAAAATTCTGGAGAATATATACACAAAACCCACACAGAGAAATTAAATAGTAGCAATATATATGACAATCAAAATTCATTGTGAAATATATATGCTCCACAGATCCAAAAATATTCATTTTACTGAACATGGATTTATATATAATGTTGTTCAACCAGGAAGCTCACCCTTAAGTTGAATTTTCAGTTCGAACAGTGTTTATGAGGAGTGATCTTTTCTCACAATTTGTATCTTCCCAGTCAGATACCTCACAAAAATGTACGTGTGATACCAGTTAGGATTCTATATGTGCTTATAAAAATACATGTGCTGAATAGGCTACAGAGAAAGGGAGACAGGAATTCAAATATTTGTTAACTTTAAAATCACATGGAGAACTATTTCAACAAAAAATTGACTACATTTATAACTCCTGACCTATATAATGCAAAAAGCACGTCCAAAAATACACCAGGCCTCCTCTGAACTGCTTGTATTTCTATTCTGTTTGGGTTATTTTTCTCCATCATATTAGGATTAGTAGTGAGAGTCTAGTAGGGTATAGGTTAGTGTTAGGGATTCAGTATTTCGAATGGAAATTTGGAAAATGAATCCAATGTGTATGCAAATATGTGCTACACAAAAATCTTCCCACTTTCATCCAGAACAATGCCTTGACAATACCTTCGCCCCAAGTAAGACACAATTAGAGAAAAAGAGTTAGAAAATCTGTGAATACATAAGTGGAATGGAAAATTCTCAGGAGTTTACAACCTTGGAGGTGGTAGAGGAGTTTCCAAAAGTAAGGGATAGTGTAAACACTCCACAAACGTGGAGCTCTGATGGCCTAAAGACTTCTTGAGAAACTGCTTCTGAGGTTGGGCACTTGAAATATATTTTGTTGTACGGAGCTTTAGCTTCCTTTCTAGTGAGTCCATCAAAGATGTGTCTGCATCTATGTGTCACCTAGAGGACATGGTTTTTGATTTTCCAATGAATATGAGGCAAGAGTGCTGAATTCTCTCTTTGGAGTTAAATTGTGGCAACAGGGGGCTAAGTGGTCTCCACCCTGTGGACTGTGAAGCCATTTGGAATTCCTCCAATGTTTGTGGTGTTTATTGCTGCTGCACTGGATGTTTGGTATGTGCTTCACGAAATACAAGGAATCAACAAGGACACAGTGCTGTAGGGAGGTCTGTCATGTGTGGTGGGACAGAGTCTGCAGAAGATAGCACCCACCAGGCTTCAATCTCACATAGCTTGCCCCCTTGAGCATAGCAACCGGATTCTGAATATTGCCCTGAAACCTCTGCATATAACAAGATGCCTTTACATATAAGGGTCTGCTGGCTGCACCATGTCAGTCACAAGCCATTTGGAATCCAATGGCAGATCCCCATGGCCCCACTAGAGATGTTTTATCACACACCTGCACACCACTGCTCTAGGCCCGCTAGTCAGCAGGCTCCAACTTTCTGGCATCTCTGTTCTACACCATTTCATGAAACCCAGTCTATCAAGGCACTGTCTGGTACACTCATGATCAGCAACAGGACATCCAAATGTTCTCCAGTGCCACCTGTTCATGGGAATTTCAAAAATTTCATGGTATTTATCTAGCCATTTTTCAAGGATGTAGTTGGAGGCACTGTGGGTTTCAATTCATTCTGGAACCATTAAATATGAGAAAGTTCATTTCAAAGAAAGCTCTGGAGAGGTATCACAGGCAAGGCTTCCCAATGAGTGGCCAAAATGTCACATGAAGGCAGGGGCTTTGAGGTCTACAAGGTGAGGTCCATGAGTGTTTTGCCTCTCAAGTACAGATGCCAAGTTTTTCAGAATAAAATCATGTGATATCCTGGCTGATATTCCCAGTGCTCTGTAGAAAGCCACTCTGGCCCTAGAAAAGTTTGCAAGGGCAACTCTTATGTGTGGCCTCCTAAGATCACAACACAATTCATGGCAATACTTCTCTGAGTTCAGTTCCATAGTTCAGTCTCTAAGAGGAATCACACCAGAGTTCAAGACCAGGTGGACCAAATCATCACTTCCAACTGCCACACAAATGACCACAATTAAAACCAAAACACTCCCACGTATCCCTCATCTTCGTCCATATAGGCACTCATCATAAACTCTGGCTGGTGTTTTCCATCAGTTGTGCATCTCAGGAAAGTGTTGAAAATAAGCTCCCTTGCCACTCATTTGCCTAAAGTCAGGGTGGCCTTGACACCCTTCGTGTGAACCAGGAGTGATCAAATTGGCCTGCCATTAATACTGATCTGCTTCTCCAATTTGAGGCCTACTGACGGTCAGGCATAGATTGTTCATGTAATTTGGAGTCATGAGAAATCCCAAGCACTTCTGCTGGGCTTTGAAGAACTCATTTGACCCAAAGGATCCCTATTCTCATTTGATGGAATTCAGGAACCTAACAGAGGAAGGCAAGAGACTTCACCCACAATGACTGGACTTTTTGCCATTTTGGTTTTGGATGCATACATGGGATCTTTATTTAGATCAATCAGGTGCTGAGAATCTAAACCACAGCCTCACAAAGGGCCAAGAGGCTGATTCAGACACATCTCTTTCCAAAGCAATTAAGCAAAGAGCCACAGGTGATGCTCATTTATTTCCATTTAAAAACAGTTTTCTTCAGACTTCAGAAAGGGGTGGCCTGAGGCAAAGACCTTCCTGACATTCAGGGCAACAGAACAATAGCTAAGCAAATGGCCCAAAGCAGGGTTTCTCCACTGAGACTTTCCTGGTCACACTGATATCTAAGTTTTCTGAGATGCTCGGAATTCTCTTCAGCTATCCAGTACATGGCCATGTGACAGATTATTTAGGTGGTACATATCTTGGACAAAATACCATGAGCCTATTCTTTAGTGGGGCCAGAATTCAGGAAGAAAACAGGAACTTAGGAGGATAGGAGGTGTTGCACATCAATAAGCCTGCCACACTCTTTTTTATAAATTGGGCAGGATGAATGCTGGAAAGCTGCCTACTAGACAGGAAACATCCATTGATGCATTCTCTTTTTTAATGTCTACATTCACAGACACAGTGTGATACACAGACATAGAAACACTCACCTTGTCAAACGACATTCTAGAAACAGTCCTGTCCAAACCAAACAAACCGCTTTTTCTACCTGTTCTCAGAACATGAGACAAAACCACAAACTCACACGCACACCCACAAAGGCACCTCATTCCCCCAAGTAGGTCTGTGACTATATGGAATGTCCTATGAAGGCGGGCCATACTATCTTTCTCTGAAATTGCCTGTCCTGTCTCAGATCTGGTCCTTTGGCCAACTCTCTGAGGTTGTCAGTAGCCAGTGGTGAGCCACTACTTGCTTTTTAAGCACAGGACCATCTTCAGAGCTTTCCGGGCATTTGCCCATCCTCAAATCAGTAGATACCAAGAATGACTGACCCTGTCCTTGGTAAATCCAAACAAGTGAGCCCACTGGGAGTGGGACTGGGAATGGCTCAGGGTGCCTGCTTCCTGGATCCCAAGTTCAGAGAGTTCCATCACCAAGAAAGTTAGTTAGGTCAATTCCTTCAGGAACTGAATGAGGTCACTGCATTGACAAACACTTTGTCCTAACAGTTGCTTCCAAGAGTCCCATAAGATAGAGGCTGCCCCTAGTTCCTGTGACACTTTCACAAGTTAGAATTGCATATCAACCATAGGCACCCAGGAATAGCTCTCCACACATGTCTCATTTGGCCCATCTTCTCTACATTAAGAATAGAGAGGCAGATTCAGACACATCCCTTCATCCTGACCAGGATTTTTGCCATGGAAGATGATTTTGCTCTCTTAGGTCCTTCATAGCTGCCTACATCTTATCCAGGGATAATTTTTGCATGAAACTTTGAGGTTCTCAGCAGGTGGAAGATCCCCTATATTCCTGTAATGTAACACCAACTCTGTCCCTGCTCTTTTATAAAGTTATATTGAGGGAACAGTGTATGATTAGGGTTAATAACAGGTTTGATTTGGGTTAGGTATCATTCTGAGAGATGAATAATGGTATTGGGAACCTGTGATATTTACAACAATATACAGGTGAAATAAGTTTGAAAACAGAAATCTACGTAAGATTTGAAGCCCATTAAGGCATTACACCCTTGAGTTGGTTACATAGATTTGAATTATATTCTGCACAGACATCTCAGATAAATCGAGATACAATGGAATAGAACCTTGTACTTTGGATGATTGAATGTCGAAGAGAACATCCAGTCAAAAAGGGATAGTCGGTAGGACTAGGAAGATAGTCGGTAGGTTTAGAAAGAAGAGTGAGTATAGAAGTGGGACCGAAAGTTCTTTAGAATTAGAGTTTTGGGTAGAGGGTGAATGTAAATGTCAGCATATGTGAAGAGTCAGTCAAAATAATGAACTGGAATAAAACGTAGATAAGAAGATATCAATAGAGACATATGTAAATCAGGCAAAGTATAAAGTGAGTGATAGGATTAGAAATTTTGAACAGGACTGAGGTTGAATATATAGTCTTAGGAAGAAACAAATATGTAGTCACCAATAGGATTGACATTTGAGAGCATTAGGCAACCTGGACATGGATGTTTTTAGTAATTCATTCTCACTCTCCATTTACGCCTTGGTAAAATCATAAGTGTGACCCCTGCTCTTTGTGTCCAGAATATTACTGTGAAAAAATGCATATGTAGATCAGGTGACATGAGTATTTCTACCACCAATTCTGGGAGCAACATTTTGAAGACGAATAAATTAGTATTGCGGTTACAAATAGATGTACCCTGTGTCTATGAAAATAGAGATAATGCATGGATAGACCATACTGTGAATTAATAATATAACTAGTTCCAACTTTAAATAATGGATTTATTTGATATCTGAAAATATATAGGAAATCTTATATTGATATACAATCATTCATTCCAACCAATTATTCATCTAATGGTAATATTAGGGTTATGGTTTATTATGAAGAGTGTGTGAGTTTTGTTTCAAAATGATTATGGAATTCGAAAATAATGGGTTTGAAAAGAAGCCTCATGAAAAGACCAGTCAAGAAACCTGGAGAAATACATGTGTTGTGAAGCAGGAAATGATTTGAAGTGAATCAAATGCATACAAATTTGTGAACCTGTGTATGAAATATATATTTTATGATGTTCATAAACTGAAGAAATAGCAATTTACTAGTGTTGAATAAAATGAACTTCAAAATACACATCATGTCCCATAGGAATCTACTTGCATTGAATTAAACTGCGTCAGTTACTGTAGAAATATTAGGATTGTATGCACCATTCACTGAAGTTAGTTTTCAGTACTAGGAAACAAATATGTATTTAAGGTGGATGAATATTTCTCATAATGATCTTGTGAAAAGTTGATTATAAATCCACATACATGAACATGAATGAATTTAGGTAGTGTATATAAGACACACATATTTCATATTTTGAAAAATTTAGAGAGTGTGTGTATATAGATAGATAGATAGATAGATAGACAGATATACACACACAAAAAACACACAGAGAGACAATTAAAAGTAGCAATATATATGCCAATTGAAATTCATCATGAAACATATCTCAACCAGATTCAAAAATATTTATTTTACTGAACATGGATTTATATATAATGTTGTTCTACTAGGAGGCTCACCCATCGTTTGAATTTTCAGTTCCAACAGCGTTTAGGAGGAGTGATCTCTTCTCACAATTTGTATCTGCCAAGTCAGCACACCTCAAAAGAATATATGTGTGATACCAGGTAGGATTCTATATGTGCATATAAAAATGCATGTGCTTAATAGGCTACAGAGAAAGAGAGACAGGTATTCACATATTTGTTAACTTTGAAAACACATGGAGATCTATTTCAATTAAAAATTAACTAGATTTATTACACCTACCCTATATCATGCAAAAGGCAAGTCCAACTATACACCATACCTCCTCTGAACTGCTTGTATTTCTATTCTGTTTGGGTTATTTTTCTCCATCATATTAGGATTAGTAGTCATTGTCTAGTAGGGTATGGTTTAGTGTCAGGTGTCTCGGCCGGCAGGACACATCAAAGTGTGCGTCAAACCTCATTGGGGAGGAATGAAGGGACAAGAGAAATGAGAGATGACAGCAAGACAGTAGTTCTGATCATGCTGCAAACTTTTACAGTTTTCATAGGGTATTTATATGCTGCAGATAGGAAATCTCTCTTATGATCAGTTGCTGGATGTCTTCACAGGGTGAGATAACCTCAGGATATTTCAGAAAGACAGATGGCCGCAGGATGTCTCAGGGAGATAGATGGCTGTCGGATGTCTCCTAGGCAGGATGTCTCCCAGAGGGCTGTTTCTTGTAAGTGTCAGGCTATTCTTTGAGGAGAACTTCCTTCTAGCCCCTCAACTTCCCCCCTTTCTTATATAAAATATTTGACCATACCTTACCGGCCAATGTTTTAGGGGGTGATAGAGGCTTTGTTTCTCAAGGAGGCCTTATAATATCTCCTGATCTGAGAGAGCATGTTTACTAGAAGATTTCTTGGTGGCCATGGCATGTTTTCAAGCAGATGGCTTTGAGGGGGATGCATGCCAACCGCCATGCACCAGAGCATGTCACTCAGAGGTCTTGTGTTTGGGTATCCGTGGATCCATCCTCCCACAGTCTTTCCTGCACCCTCCATTATTATGGCCTAAGGTCCTCACTTCATGGGTGCATCCTCCCCCAAGCGAAGGGGCACATTGAGGACGAACCCTTATGGCAATGGCAGAAGATGGTTAGTCAGAGCTATTTCTTATAGTTTTATTTAAGAAAGAGAGATCTGTGGGGATGTAAACTTAAGAAATAAGCCTGTGAGAAGGGTAGAACATCCTTTTAAATGTTGGCAGCAAGGTCTTCCATCTCCAGACGATGATAGTGCACCTGTATGGGCTTAGAGGCCAAAATATTAATCTGTTCTTTAATAAATTGTACCAGCCTGTTTATAATGCAGGGTCCTATGGACACTATTAAAAGTAAACCCAACAAAGGGCCTATTTGGGGAAGAAGGTAGGGTAGAAATCCATTAAGCCCAGTCCAGAGTGGATTTTCAAATAGTTCCCTTCGTCTCTTTTTTACATCTTCTTGAACCTGCTTAATTTTAGTGCATACTATGCCTGATTAATTGGCATAAATGCAGCATCGTTCCCCTAAGGCCAAGCGAATACTTCCCTGGTTAGCTGTCAGCAAATCTAAGCCTCGTGTGTTTTGAAGGAACACTTCTGCTAGGGAGTATATTTGGTCCTTCAAATCTTTAATGGTTCCTGATAGAGTTTGTACATCATTTATAAAGTTGTTGAGACAGGCGACGGTAAGAGTGTATAGCCGTGCCTAAACCAGTGTACCTGTGCCCACAGCAGCTGTTATTCCAAGGCTTGCAATGAGTGGTAAGGCATGTATTGCCCGCCTGTGTCTTATGACTAAGATGTCTAGGCTAGGAATGGGTAGACGTTCGTCTCATGGGACAATAGTTATATCAGGGAGGAATAAGGTAAGAACACAGCCACTGATCCAATTCGCTGGAATCCTGGGGAAGGCCGAGTTTTCTCCACACATAAAAACTGTGCCATTGGGTAACAAAGAGATGGGTTAGGTGAGGAATAATTTTGTACTTTGGAGCAATTTCCAAAAGAAGTAACTCCAACATCAATATCATAGGTATTATTCTGCATCGTGCCTAAAAGACATAATGTAAATGTTCCTATAGGCTGTAATTATAAAAAAATCCGGATTGGCATGTATTATCATTGTCTATGATAGAATTAATAGGAACTGCCATAGGCATGATTGTCCCTGTTGTCATGCAGAGCCAGCAATCACCAGCAATGGTGGGGTTGGAATTATTAAGCAAGGAGAAGGTAGTTTCCAAAATTTCTAATGTATTTGTATCTAAACCTGGGAGCTGGGATTTAGGCTACATTAAGGGATGATATGTGAGCTCAGGAATTTGGGGTTTCAAAAGTTTGATTATCTGAGGATGCTTGACAGCATCAGTGGGTCCTCCACGATAAGAGACCCCTGTAGGGGCCTTAATGGGCCAGCAGGAGGGTTTACCAACACTGCCTTGCCACCCAGGTGACTGTAGCTTGGTGTATTTGCCATCTCCTTCCTGGTCAAAGAGAAAGAGGGTATAATGAACAGTGGTCCCCCCTTCTGCATGAGGTTTAGTTAGGGAGGCTTCAAAAATTTTTTCTCCTTGCTTGTTAACACAAATTAAGAGCGACACATAACAAGAGCCATACATCGCCTGTGTATTTGTACAGGTTGCAGAACAATTTTGGAGAGCTTTACTTGTACTAGGGGGAATAATCCTTGGCTTGTTAACACATACACATTTAGGCTGATGAACTACTCTGAGTTTATGGTCAACCTCGGCCAGGAGGTAAACCACTTTAGTCACGCAGTCAGCAGTCTGGGTCCAACTAGTGCGAGCCTGAGTTCAAGATCCTCACTTGCACTCGCAGGGGGGCCCAAAGAGGTACTCCATGATGTTGGAAGGTGGAGGGCCAAGGCCTCCGTGTACAACCCTGTTCAGCAGAAGTGCCTTAAGCAGAATCCAAATACAGATTGTTGGCTGCATCTGAAAAAGAGAAAAATTTGTCCTCAGGGGGAGGACCTCGGTACCTAGGTTGAGGTAAGTCATTAACCTGTTTAACCAGGTGTTCTGGTAACCATCTTGGGGCTGCTTGCTCTTGGTCCAAAACACAAGCTGAGCCTCGTCCCCAGATGAAAAGAGGATCTGGGCCTTTCCATTTATTTGTAAGGGGATTGCACCACATAACAGGTGGGCGAACAGAATTGGACGAGGGATGCCAGTGTCTGTCTGTGGCTGAATGGCCTTCACTGTCGAGAGTAAGAAAAATAAGGGCAAATAATTCATGGTTAAGGCGATGCCTGGGAGTGGTAAATATAAAGGCGGAAGCCTTAAAGAGGGTTAGCCAAGTCTTTAAGGTAAGGTGGGCACGTTCCACAATGCCTCGGCCCTGAGGTTTGTATGGAATTACAGTAGTATGACAAATTTGCAAGGTAGCACAAAATTGTTTAAACTTGGCACTGGTATATGCAGAACAATTATCTGTTTTAATATGTATTGGTTTACCCATTACGGAAAAGGCTGAAACAAGATGAGAAAAGACATCTTTGGTACCCTCTCCAGAATGTGGTCATGCAAAAATAAAGCCATTGAAGGTATCTATAGAAACGTGAATATATTTGTTTTTTCCAAATTCAGGAAAATGAGTAACATCCATTTGCCAAAACTGATTGGGCAGTAATCCTCTGGGGTTAACTCCCAAGTGTTGAATGGGGAGGGAGACAGCGCAACCAGGACATGTTTTTACTATCTCTCGTGCCTGTTGCCTGGTAATTTTACAAAGTAATCGAAAGCTCTGGGAATTTAGATGGTGAAAATTGTGTAACTCCGTGGCCTTTTGAATGGAGCCAACAAAAATTGGAAAGATGGAACGAGTTGCTGCATCAGCTTGGGGATTACCTTGTGTTAGAGGGCCGGGAAGATCAGAGTGTGCCCTGATTTGTCCTAAGAAAAATGGGTGTTGTCTGGCCTGAATTAGTTGCTGAAGCTGGTGAAACAGAAAGGCCACATTGGAAGAAGCCTTAATAGTGAGTGAAATCTCCAGCAGGAGCACAGAATGAGCAATGCAGGCACTGTCTGCATAAATATTAACAGGATTATCAAAAAATGTTATAAAAACTTGTGTTATGGCAAACAATCCAAAAACTGTGCTGACTGATAGACACTATCAAAGGTGGTAGGCTGGTTATTGACAACAAAGACCGCATGGCCATTATTGGAACCGTCTGTAAAGACAGTAAGGGCTTGAGGAATGGGAGCCTTTTGAGTAATTTGGGGAAAAATAAATGGATGTAACTGGACAAAATGTAAAAGGGGGTCATTGGGGAGGTGGTTATCAATTGTTCCCAAAAGCCTGATAGGGCAATACCTGATTCATCCACTGTCTGTAGTAAAAATTGGGTTTGGTCCTTAGTATATGTAATTAAAATATTATCAGGGTCTTTTCCAAAATGTTTTCGAGAAAGCAAATGACCTTTAATAATAGTAGAAGCTACCTGAGCAAGATAAACAGTAATATCCTTGGAGGATGTGGTGGTTAAACGGACCCAAAGCAAGGGGCAGCCTTTAATTTTAAAATGTGTATTTTGCTGCCGAAATACTCCTGTGGGTGTATGAGGAGTGTATAAAATAACCAGAACCAGAGGAAGGTTGAAGAAATTTGTGTAACAAACTGTTGGGCAATGGCTTCTGTGACTTGGTTTAATGCCTGTCATGCCTCGGGAGTAAGCTTTTGAGAGGAGGAGGGGTGGGAATCACCTCTCAAAATATCATTAAGGGGCAAAAGTACACAAGTGGGTAATTTTAAATATGTTCTTATCCATTGAATATCCCCAGGTAATTTTTGAAAATCATTGAGGGTGTGAAGATGGTCCACACGTAGTTGTATTTTAAGAATTTGGATCTGATTATCTTGAAGTTTAAGGCCCAAATAGGTATCAGAGTCCTGTGTTTGAAACTTATCAGGAGCTTTCTGCAGTCCAAAGGTAGTGAGGGTTTTGTAAAGGTCCAAGTAACAATTATTAAGGTCATGAGTGTTAGGTGCAGCAATTAACAAATCATCCATTTAATGTAAAATATAAATTTGTGGCCATCGCTCTCTCACAGGGTCTACTGCTTGAGCAACGTAATTTTGGCAAAAACTAGGGCTGTTGGCCATACCGTGGGGAAGAATCTTTCATTGAAATCTCTGCATAGGGCCCTGAAAATTAATGCGAGGGAGACTAAAGGCAAAATAGGGTCTATCCTCAGGATGTAAAGGAATGGTAAAAAAGCAATCTTTTAAGTCAATAACCATTTTACAATTGTTTTTGGGAATTGCCACTGGTGTGAGAATACCTGACTGTAGTGCTCCCATCGGGAGCATAACTTTATTAATGGCACACAAATCTTGTAAAAGGCGCCACTTGCCTGATTTTTTATTGATAACATAAATTGGAGTATTCGATGGTGAGGTTGAGGGCTCTACATGGCCAGCTGCCAGCTCTTCCTGCACTAACATGGAGGCAGCCTCCAATTTTTTCTTAGGTAAGGGTCCACTGATCCACCCACACAGGAATTTGAGTCTCCCAAATAATTTTATCTGCATGAGGTACAGGAGGGTCAGGGACCAACACTAAAAATCCGAATACCCAAGGCCATATGTATTTGTGTTTTGTATGGGTTGTATAGGCTCAACCAGTTTTTGTCTCAGTCTCCCCAGGCCTGTACCAGGGACAAAATTTATACGAAGCATTTGATGAGTCACCATGGAATTGGGACTGGGAAGAATAACTTCCATTTGACTCAAAATATCTCGCCCCCATTGGTTAATAGGTTAGGTCAGGAACAACGAAAAAAGTGACAGTTGACTTATTACCCTCTTTATCAGTCCAGCTAATAGACCTAGAGCTGACCGGAGGATTTTTTGATTGTCCTATCTCTTTAAGGTCACTCAAGGGTGGGGTGAGGGGCCAACCAGATGGCCAGTATTTTTTAGACATAATTGTGGCATCAGCTCCAATATCTAGAACTCCTTGGAATTCCTTTCCTTCAGTAAGTAAGGTAAGGGGGTGTATTGTGAGAAATTGGCTGAACCCAATACACATCAGAGGATCCCAAGGAGGCAGTCCCCCGCGGTAGGTTTGGGTGGTGGAAGTGCCTCCTGAATCCAAGGAAAGGAGTATTAATTGTGCAAGTCTTGTTCCTGCGGGGATGGCCACAACTCCATTAATAGCTGTGGCCAGTATTTTTATTTCTCCAGTGAAATCATTATCAATAATGCCAGTGAAGACCTGAACACCTTATAAGGTAGTAGAGGCTCTTCCAAGAATAAGGGCAGACGTATGAGATGGAGGGGGACCCCTAATTCTAGTGGGTATTAACTGGGTCCCTTGCAATGTGTCTAATAATCTCTCAGTGGTGGCACAGAGGTCCAATCCTGCGCCGCCTGGGGTGGCTCGTTGGAACGAGGCAATGGTGGAGAAAGATTTTGAAGTAGGTTGGTAGTTTGGGAGGGAACAAACCTTATTGCCCCTGGTTTTGTCTTGGGCAAGTCGGGGCCAGGGGTTGGCCCTGCAGTGATTTTCCTAGAAGCAGGAAGAAATAGGCTGTCCGAGGGCATTTGTCTTAGATCTACACTCACTGGCCCATTTATGACCTTTGCCACATCTAGGGCAAAGAGTAGCTGGGGGCGGTTTAGCCCCAGTTTGAGGAGACACTATTCCTAGGCTTTGTTTGCCTGTCAGACACTATTGTGTAAAATGGCCAGGTTGTTTTCAAGTAAAGCAAGTAGGTGAGCCAGGATTGTGAAAGGCCTTGGTAAAGGTGGCACCTAAGGCGAGACCCATGGCATGGGCTGCACCCACCCCTGCACAGAGTCTAATAAAGTCAGAAAGTTTCCTTTTATCCTTATGTGGTCGAAGAACACCCTGACATGCTGGCTTGGCGTTTTCAAAGGCAAGATGTTTTACAAAGGTGCTTTCGCTTTCGCTTGGTCCAAGCAAGAATTCTGCGGCTAGGTTAAGCCGGTAAACAAAGTTGCTATAAGGCTTGTGAGGCCCTTGTCGTATTTTTGCCAGGGAAGTGGTAGCTGAGGCCTTTTGAGGGACGCGTCTCCAAGCATGTAAGCCAGCCGTCTGAATCTGCGCCAAAAGTCCAGCAGGGAAACATGCCTGTTTATTTTTAGTGTCAAAAGGCGCATTGACCACTAACTTAACATAAGTCCAGGATTTAGAGGAGGCCTTTGTTAAATTTTTTTGAGCAGTTTCCCAACAGTGCTCTTTGAAATTGCGTTCCATAACAGAAAGTCTCCAGCACTGAGGTACCTCGGGTTTGAAATTTCCAATCATTAGTAGTAAGCCATTGTGCGCTGTGGATTTCTAATAAAGCCACTCTGTAGGGCGCAGTGAGGCCAGAGTGAGCACAAGCCTTTTTAAGTTTTTCAAGAAAATGCAGGCTTTATTTTTTGTACACACTCTGGGTTCCTTCCTGCCTGGGGGTGAACTCCTCATCCTCTGAGTCCTGATCTCCTTGATCCATTTCCCCCACTTTCTCCTCTTGATCATCATGTAAGTCTTTGACCTCAGACTGGGCAGGCATATCTATCTGACTGTGGGTTACTGGGAATGTGAGAACAGGCTGATGGAGCAGGTTAGCCTTTTTATTAGCCCGCCGAGGGGCAGCTTGCCTTGACTCCATGTCTAAGGCTAATGAGCAGAGCTCAGAGTCAAGGGATGTTAATTCCTTTAAAAGTTGGATCTGTTCCCATCTATGCTGGAGAGACTGTCGCAAGGGAGCCAGGTTAGGCAAGGGAAGTGGAGAAAAAATATCTGGGGGGGAGATGTTGGCCCCTGAAAGGACGGAGCACAAAAGGCATGAGATATATAGGAGGGAGGTGGATGGGTAAGTTCTATAGGCTCTGGAAGGGACCTGAGAGGTGGTGGGTCTTCTGAATGGTAGTGAGCTTCTTTCATCTCCAAGGTAGCCTCCTCCCCAGGGGTCAATGTGTCTCTGGGATTTAAAACTGGATAAAGGTAGTTGGTAACCATTGGAGCCTTATTCATTAGGGTGGTATTTTGAGGTGGACCAGGAAGGTTCCCAGGGTCCTGGGGAGACTGAGAAGGGTCTATATCTGTACTAACTGATGGGCATGCTGAGGGGGAACGAGAGGTCATTTGCATAGTCTCTTCCCCAATCCTGCCAAATTTTAAGGTACCATTGTCAAAGGGTGAACTTTTAAGAATTTCATTAATTAAGTTCCAGTAAGAAAAGGTGGTAACAGGCACCTTTTCTGTGCCAAAGTATTCATAATAATCTTTTAAACAGTCTCCTACTCTAAGTCATTGTTTACCATCAATGGTTCCTTCAAAGGAAAACCATGGACACAATTCTCCTATGTATGAACAGAAAAATTTTAAGTCCTTTTTCTTAACACGTGCCCCCCATGTCTTGAAGGACTCCTTCAGGGCTGACAAAAACAAATCATGTGACGAAACTGCTTGTCCCATGGTGGGTCACTCACTGTGCGTCATCCCCACACTCCTACTGGATATGTCTCTCGGTGGTGTCTGCTGAGGCAATCGCGAGCTCCGCTTGACCAAGTCATCCAGGAGGACGGGGTTCCCCCTTAGTCAAAGGCTTGAGACCCAGTCGGTGGGCGCCAGATGTTCCGGCCGGCAGGACACATGAACGTGGGCAGCGAACATAGATGGGGAGGAATGAAGGGACAAGAGACACTAGAGATGACAGCATGACTGTAGTTCTGATCAAGCTGCAAACTTTTATTGTTCACAAAGGGGATTTATATGCTGGAGATGGGAAAGCTCTCTTATCAGTAGTTCCTGGATGTCTTCACAAGGTGAGATAACCTCAGGATGTTTCAGGAAGACAGATGGCCGCAGGAAGTCTTCGAGAGACAGATGGCTACAGGATGTCTCCCAGGCAGGATGTCTCCCAGGGGGCTGTTTCTTGTAAGTGTCAGGATATTCTATGAAGGAGAATTCCTTCTACCTATGAAAGACAGGGATTCAGTATTTCAAAAGGAAAATTGGAAAATGAATCCAATGTGTATGCAAATATGTGCTACACAAAAGTCTTTCCACTCTCATTCAGAACAATGCCTTGACATTACCTTCACCCCATGTAAGACATAATTAGAGGAGAAGAGTTACAAAATCTGTGAATACATATCTGGAATAGAAAATGCTCAATAGTTCACAAACTTGGAGGTGGGAGAGGAGTTTCCAAAAGTAAGAGACAGGGTAAAAACTCCACATACATGGAGCTCTGCTGGCCTAAAGACTTCTTGAGTAACTGCCTCTGAGGTTGGGCACTTGAAATATATGTTGTTGTCAGAAGCTTTAGCTATCTCTGTAGTGAGACCATCAATGCTGGGTCTGCATCTATGTGACCTGAAGGACATGGTTTCTTATTTTCCAATGAACATGGGGCAGCAGTGCTTAATTCTCTATTTGTAGGTAAACTGTTGCCACTGAGTGCTAAGTGTCTCCCAGTGTAGACTGTGAAGCCAATTGGTCATCCTCCACTTTTTGTGGTGTTTCTTGCAGCTGCACTGGGAGTTTAGTATATGCTTCACGAAATACAAGGATTTCAACTGGGACACAGTGCTGGAGGGAGTTCTGTCACGTTTGGTGCGTAAGGGTCTGGAGGAGAATGCAACAACCAGGCTTCTATTCCACATAGCTTGCCCTCTTGACCATAGGAATCTGATTCTGAACATTGCCCTGAAACCTCTAGATATAACAAGATGCCTTTACATACAAGGGTCTGGGGGCTGTACCATGTCAGTCGCAAACCATTTGGAAGCCAATTCCCGATCCACATGATCCCACCAAAGCTGTTTTAACACACACCTGCACACCACTGCTCAAGGCCCACTACTCAGCAGGCTCCAAATTACTGGCATCTCTGTTCTACACCATTTTCATAAAAACCAGTCAATCAAGGCACTGTCTGGTACACTCATGATCATCAATAGGACATCCAAAGGTTCTCCAGTGCCACCTGTTTATGGGAATTTCAAAAATTTCATGGTACTCATCTAGCTATTTTTCAAGGATGAAGTTGGAGGCACTCTGGGTTTCAATTCATTCAGGAACCATTAAATGGAGAGGAAGCTCATTGCAATGAAAGCTCTGGAGTACTCTAACAGGCAAGGTTTCCCAAAGACAGGCCAAAAGGTCACATGAAGCCAGGCCCACTGAGGTCTACAATATGACGTCCATGTGTGTTTTGACTTGCAACTATGGCTGCCAAGTCTTTCACAATAAAACCATGAGATGTCCTTCCTGAGATTCCCATTGCTGTGTGCAAAGCCACCCAGGGCTTAGATCTCAGTTTCCAAGGGCTACTCTCATGTGTGCCCTCCTAAAATCGCAACACAATTCATGGCAATACTTCTTTGAGTTAAGTTCCACAACTCAGTCTCTAAAAGGAATCACACCAGTGTTCAAGCACAGGTGGACCCAGTCATCTCTTCCAACGGCCACACAAAAGACCACAATTAAAACCAAAACACTCCCACATGGCCCTCATCTTCTTCCATATAGACACTAATCTTACCTTGTGGCTGTAGGTTTCCATGAGGGGTGGAGCCAAAGACAGTGTCCAAAATAAGCTCCCTTGCCCCCGTTTTCCTGAAGTCAGTGTGGCCAGGGCACCCTTCCTGTGAACCAGGAGTGATCAAAGAGGCCTGCCATTAATACTGCTCTGATTCTCCATTTTGAAGCCTACTGACTCTGGGGTAAAGATTCTTTATGTTAATTGGAGTATTGAGAAAACCCAAGCACCTATGAGGTAGCATCTGTAGGGCTTTGAAGAACTCCTTTGACCCAAAGCATCCATAATCTCAATGATGAAGGTCAGGAACCATACAGAGGAAGGAGAGAGACTTCATCCACAATGACTGCTCTTTTGGCTCTTTTGGTTTTGGATGCACACATGGGATTTTTCTATAGATTCATCAGGTGGTGAGAATCTAAGCCACAGCCTCACACAGGGCCAAGAGGCTGATTAAGACACATCTCTTTCCAAAGCAATTAAGCAAAAAGCCACAGGTGATGCCTATTCATTTCCACTTGAAAACTGTTTTCTTCAGGCTTTACAAACTGGTGGCCTGAGGAGAAGACCTTCCTGACATTCACGGTGTGGTGAGCCGCTTCTGCAGATTATGGTCGCCATTGCAGGATGGTGCTGGCTCCACTGTGGTCTGTGACAAACAACTCCTTGTTTGGGAGAGTTGGTGCATGGTTTTTCAGCACCCTATGAGAAAGTTCCACGTGGCAGCTTCTCATTGGGGCTTGGGATGCTTTATTAAGGCTGGGAGGGGCATCCGACAAGGAATTAGAAGAAATATCAAGGGCCTGAATAAACTGCTGAAAGAAGATTCCTGAGTTGCGTCTTCCTTGCGGGCCAGGGGTCGCGACAAGTGGTGCCGAGACCCGGGAACCAGAACATTCAGTAGTCAGGGGTGGTGCACCGGTTAGTCCCAGGTAAGTGGGACCAGAGATCAAAGCGGGGGTTAGTCCCAGGTAAGCGGGACGCGCGATCAAAGCGGGGTAGCTCATCTGTAAAGCCAGAGAGAGTGGTACATTTTATTGCAGCTGCACTGTGTACTTTCGCTTTTACTTTCACTTTTGTTTTTTGTGCGTCTTTTTTTCTGTCATGGGTGCCGCATCTTCAAGTCCGCTTCTCCTGGCCCTAGATGGCCTGTTATGTTCCAAGGGCCTAGAAGTGAAACGTAGTACTTTACAGAGATTTTTACAGAAGACAGATATTGCTGCACCGTGGTTTGCGTTTTTGGGCAGCCTTACTATACCTAGCTGGGATAAATTAGGCACAGATCTTGACTTTGCTTCTGAGCAGGGCATATTAGAGGGTGGGGTGATACCCCTTTGGAAGATGATCCGTAGTTGCCTCGCAGATGGCAGATGTCAGGAAGCACTTACTAAAGGACAGGAAGTTTTAGAGCAATTACATGAGGAAAGATCAGAGACGGCACAAAGTGAGGTATTTCAGGAGGATGGGAGTGTGCGGAGCGAGAAACAGGGGAGGAAACGATTGTATCCAGATCTCAGTACGCTGCGCACACTCCCATGCAAAAGTGGGTCAGAGGAGTAAGAGGATGAGGAGGAAGAGCTCGGGAGACTGTCTCGTCAGCTAGGGAGTCTAACTATAGGAGAAGGGAAGAAAAATAAACAGAAGCTCAAGGAAAATGATCCTCCGGAGCTGCCGCCATACGGTGGGGGTGTTTCGAGGAGAGCTTTCCATGCCCAAACATGGAGGGCTGTTAACGCTGAGATGGGTCTTGCTTATCCAGTTTTCCAGGATGACAATAGGGGGAGATTCCATGAGCCCTTAGATTTCAAAATTGTGAAGACCCTGGCGGAGTCTTGCGCACTTATGGGGTGGATGCCACCTTCACACTAACTCAGGTGGAGAGTCTGTCTAGATACTGTATGACTCCCTCTGATTGGGCTAGCCTTGTTGGGGCTTGTGTCTCTCCAGGTAAATATTTGGACTTGAGAGCCTTTGTGCTAGAGGGCGCGGTAGAGCAGGCCGCCCAAAACCATGCGGCGGGACACCCCCATTGGGACAAGGATATGCTTTTGTGACAAGGCAGATTTGCTAATCAACAGACAGGATTCCCTCCTGAGGCATATGATCAAATTAACAACATTTGCATTCGGGCATGGAAGTCACTTCCAAATAGAGGAGAGGTGTCTGGTAACTTGACTAAGATTCTGCAGGGCCCTACAAAACCCTTTTCAGATTTTGTAGCAAGGATGGTGGATGCCGCTGGAAAGATTTTTGGGGACCCTGATAGAGCCATGCCCCTTATCAAGCAATTGGTCTTTGAGCAATGCACCAAAGAGTGTAAAGCAGCAATCGCTCCTTATAAAAAACAAGGGCATCGAAGCTTGGATGAAAGTGTGTAGAGAGCTTGGAGGACCTTTAACTAATGCAGGTCTTGCAGCTGCTGTCATTCGGATTGCAAAAGGGGGCAGTCCTGGTGCCGGAACATGCTTCCATTGTGGTCAATCCGGCCATTTCAAACGTGACTGTTCCACAAAAGACAATTTTACTGGACCTCCTCGCGGTGGCCCTTCTAATGGCCCTCTTCAACCGGGGCTGTGTTCAAAATGCAAAAAGGGGAAGCATTGGGCAAAAGAGTGTAGATCAGTGAGGGACATCCATGGACAGCCATTTCATCTGGTCCAAAAAATGACCGAAGGGGCCCCCGACCCCAGGGCCCACAAATATATGGGGCAATGGAGAATGTCACACCCGAACCCGAGACATGGCCTTCTCTGCACCATCCCACGAGACGCGGAGAGCCACTACAGGTGCCACGGGATTGGACCTCTGTTCCACCTCCAGACTCGTATTAACACCTGAGATGGGAGTCCAATTGGTGGAAACTGAGTTCAAAGGGCCTTTACCACCTGGCACTGTAGGTTTGCTAATTGGACGTGCATCCTCTAGCCTTCAAGGTCTTCATGTTTTCCCTGGAGTTATAAACCCTGATACTGTAGGGGCAGTAAAGGTTATGGTGGAAGCTCCAAGGGGCATTGTGTCTATCTCCCCAGGGGATCGGATTGCTCAATTGCTAATTTTGCCTAGTTTGCATAATCACTTCCCTGCTGACTCAAGGTCATGAACGGGAAATGAGATTGGTACCACCGGAGGAAATTGTGCCTATTTGTCACTGAATATGAGCAGTCGCCCCACCTTGGAATTAAGCATAGAAGGTAAATCTATTGTGGGATTGCTGGACACAGGAGCAGATCGTAGTATCATAGCCCTTAAGGACTGGTCTAGGGGATAGCCAGTGCAGGCTTCTGATCAATCCCTAAGAGGACTTGGATATGCCCAAGCCCCTCAAATCAGCTGTAGACATCTATCTTGGAAGGACTCGGAAGGACACGATGGTACCTTTCAGCCTTATGTACTTGATTTACCTATTTCTTTATGGGGCCGTGATCTGATGAAAGACATGGGGTTCACTCTTAGTAATGACTATTCTCCAGTGTCTCAACATATCATGCAAAATATGGGGTATAGGCCAGGTCTAGGACTAGGAAGGCACCTACAGGGGCATAAGCATCCTTTGCAAGGTCATCAAAAGCTTAACAGATTTGGTCTGGGTTTTTCCTAGGGGCCACTGGGGCTCAAATACCCATAACATGGCTCACCGAGGAGCCTGTTTGGGTGCCTCAGTGGCCTCTTCCCTCAGCTAAACTGGCAGCAGCCCATGATCTAGTCAAAAAACAACTTGATTTGGGTCACATCCAACCTTCTACTTCTCCATGGAATACTCCCATATTTGTCATTAAGAAAAAATCAGGGAAGTGGCACCTACTGCATGATCTACGAGCAGTTAATGCTCAGATGCAACTTATGAGGCCCATTCAAAGAGGGCTGCCTCTGCTCTCCTCTGTTCCTCAAGGCTGGCATATAATTGTTATTGACATTAAAGACTGTTTCTTTTCCATTCCTTTGCATCCTAAAAATTCACAACGTTTTGCTTTCACCCTTCCCTCGTGTAATCACGAAGAACCAGATCAAAGGTTTGAGTGCGTGGTGTTGCCGCAGGGGATGGCTAATAGTCCCACGATGTGCCAGATGTATGTGGGGAAGGCACTCGCACCTCTCAGACATAAGTATTCCTCCACCAAGATCATTCATTATATGGATGATGTGTTATTTGCCACAAAATTAGAACAGACAGTTAATGAGGCTTATAAAGAACTTGTGATGCTGTTGGCTCAACATGGACTGCACATCGCACCTGAAAAGGTTCAAATGGGGGATTCTATCAGGTATTTGGGAGCGACAATTGGGTATGACAAATTAAAACCACAAAAAATTACCATCAGGACTCAAGATCTCCAAACTCTAAATGATTTTCAAAAATTGCCGGGAGATATTAATTGGATAAGAGGATATTTACATATTCCTAATATTGTGCTCCAGCCTTTGTATGCTACTCTTAAGGGTGATCCAGATCTTGCTTCCCCTCGTAGCCTCACTACAGAGGCTAGAGCGGCCCTTATAAAAGTAGAACAAGCTATACAGCATGCCACTCTATGCAGGCTCCAGAGTGATAAACATTTCCAGTTATGTGTGCTTGCCACTATGCGACAGCCTACTGGAGTACTGTGGCAAGATGGGCCCTTACTATGGATCCACCCACATGTATCCCCAGGAAAATCCTTAGAATATTATCCTGATGCTGTTGCAGCATTGGCACTTAAAGGTATTCAACAAAGCATTCAATTTTTCGGCCAATCACCTTCTTCTCTTATCATACCCTACACTAAAGCTCAACTTAATGTTTTATGTGCTACTCTAGACAACTGGGCTATTCTGTGTTGCTCGTTTCGAGGGGGTATTGATTATCACTACCCTTCTCATCCATTACTCCATTTTGTTAAAGAACATCCCATCATTTTACCTAAGGTAACTTTATCCAGTCCAATTCCGGGGGCTGTTAACATTTTTACTGATGGTTCCAAGTCTGGAATGGGAGCCTATGTAATTAATGACTCTCCCCCTATCCAGCATCAATTTGCTCCTGGAAATCCACAATGGGTAGAACTACAAATTGTTATTGAAGTTTTTAAACAGTGTTCTTTTCTTTTAAATCTTATTTCGGACTCCAGCTATGTGGTACAAGCACTAAAAGTCCTGGAGGCTGTGGGAGCTATTAGTGATGCCCACAATGTGTCTGCTTACTTTACTCAGCTTCAACAGCTTATCTCTAACCGCACTGCTTCTTTTTATCCAATGCACATCCGGGCTCACACCCCTCTTCCTGGTCCGTAATCCCAGGGTAATGCCTGTGCGGACTTAGCCACTAGAGGTCAATTGATATGCTTGGCTTCCTCCTTAGAGGGGGCTAAGTTGTTTCACCAAAACTTCCATGTTAATGCATTAACGCTGCACAGGCGTTTTTCCATTTCAAGAGCGGATGCTCGGCAGATAGTATTGCAATGTCCCCATTGTGTCACATTTCTTCATCCCCCTAATTATGGAGTAAACCCACGGGGATTGAAGCCATTGGTTGTTTGGCAAATGGATGTGACACATATACCTGACTTTGGTAACCTTAAGAATGTGCATGTTTCCATTGATACGTGCTCTGGAATTATCCATGCTTCTGCTTTATCGGGAGAAAAGGCACGTAATGTCATTACTCACTGTTTAGAGGCATGGGCAGCATGGGGTGCACCTGCATCCCTTAAGACTGATAATGGACCTGCTTATACTGGCAGACAATTTACAGCTTTTTGTTCTACTATGGGAGTGCAAATTACTCATGGTTTGCCTTACAATCCTCAAGGACAAGTCATTGTTGAGCGTGCTCATCGCACCTTAAAGGAAACTTTACAAAAACAAAAGGGGGGAATAGGAGCTGAACACACTCCTAAAGAACGCCTGTCCTTAGCTCTCTTAACCATTAATTTTTTGAATTTGGATATTCATGGTCGCTCTGCGGCCGATAGACATGTGTCCCCTCAGCCCTCTGTGATTGGCTATGTTAAGTGGAAGGATGTTCTTACGGGCCAATGGAACGGCCCTGACCCCGTGCTGACATGGGCACGAGGATCTGTATGTGTTTTTCCCCAGGATCGTACGGAACTGTTGTGGGTCCCTGAACACTTCACAAGAAGAGTCTCGACATCAACTGACCAGCAACAAGAGATACCACAACAATCCTGTGATGAGGATCTTCATTCTGCTAAGTGCTCTGGCTCTGGTGCTGGTGCTGATGGCACAGACGACACCAATGCGGTGGTGGGCAGTGGCACGGGCATGGCCAATGGCTATGCCGGTTCATGGTAATTCTAGTGTCCTCCCCACTCTTTTTTCTAACTCATGTGAGATGTCTGCTCCCTGTGCCTCTCCTAGAGGGGACATGGAGAGCATTTTTAATCAATCTCAAGTTAATCTCACAGGAGTTTTTTGTTTCAGCCTTAGAAACGCTAATTGCATTAGCCTTAAGACCAAAAATTTGACTAACTGGGAGGACCCATTGCGGTCCAATCAGGTCTCAAGGAGCATTATCAATGCTGTATTGAGCAAGGTAGTTTCGGGGAAGCAATCAGGCTCAGGGACCCCCGCAAACAGCAGCTCTGCTCTTAACATAACTACCTTGGCAATTATCTCCGAGGTACTAATCCCAGTGCCTCCTTGTTCTAGTAGTATTTATGATGCCACTCATTTCAAGGCCTCTCCTTACTGTTCCCCTAGTCTTGGTTTCCCCCCAACATTTACACCTTGTCAGGATCATTCTTGGGAGAAACATCAAGTTGCTAAAGGTTTCTCCCTTTCCCCCCTCTCTTAAGAGGTATGTTTATAACTTTAACAATAGTGCCAGCTCCTCTACAGGAGTAGGTTGGTCCTGGTTTCAATGGCTGATTTCCAATGAAAAGGGGGCTTCAGCCGATATTTCTGCACTGGCTCAGTTGGTAGGAGCTCAAAAAAGTTGGCTGGCTAATGTTTCTGGTACTGTTAGGGAAAGTGAACGAGGTAATAGATTTACATCTGTTTCATTCGACTCTGTTGTATAATGCCACATTGCCTCCTGCAATGGTCTGTTTCCAATCAACCTTCTTATTCCTTTTGGCTAAGGCCACCTCGTTGGGGATGCTGGATTGTTCTCATACTACCTGTCTCTTATCTGAGTGTTGGAATGGTTCCTGGACTGTAGCAGTGGTTATGAAAATTCCAACTTTTGTCCCAATCCCGGTCACTGCGGATCCTGATAAATTCCCTATTGTTGAGCTACTTAGAGTCCGCAGAGATTTTGGAATCACAGCGGCTATAGTGACAGCCGTGGCGGTATCTGCTGCATGCAGCAGTTATGGCCGGAGTGGCTATGGCCAATCAAGTACAAACTGCTGCCACCATTAATCAAGTTGTCCAACAAACTTCCAGTATACTTGAATCCCAAAATACAATTAATCAACATATTTTGTCAGGGATTTTAGCTGCCAACCAAAGAATAGATTTACTCCAAGCTCAGGTAGAAGAATTGGCTGACTTGGTGCTTTTGGGTTGTGTTGACCAACGTGCACATTTATGCATAACCTCTGTCAGATTTAATGATTCCAGGAATGCTTCCCGCATCATTGGCAAATATTTGGCCGGAAATTGGTCCATGAAAGCGGAAGACATGATCCAGTCTCAACTAACCCAGATAGCTGTCTTGATCCCGTGACTTTGGGTCAATTCCCGATTGGATATCTTCTGCTTTTTCCTTTTTTAAAGAGTGGGTGGGGGTAGGCATTTTTGGTGCAATGTGTTGCTTCGGTATGTTTCTCTGTTTGTGGTTTCTCTGTCGCCTCAAGGCCCCCAATGCTCACGATAAGGCTATGATCATCCAAGCTCTTGCAGCTTTAGAAAATGGCAATTCACCTCAAGTCTGGCTTGCGCATCTTAAACAGTAAATCTTTGACATGGTCGTTGCACCCCAAGTTATTATAAGATTGCACTGGGATCTGCAAGTCTTTCCTCGTTATTCTCTTAGTGTTGGAAAGCCCTTGCACTCTGCCGGTCTTGCTGCCATTGCACGCAGGTGGGTTTCCACACTAATTCTTCTCTATCGCCTTAAAGTCCGTGCCTTTCTTTCAGGGTGTTGTCAACTCGTTTGTCGTTGTGTACAGCCACAGTTCAGCCTCAGCTCTCCCCCTTCATCCACCTTCAACACGATACAGAATGCGAGGCAAGGCACTGCACTTGAGTGATCCTTGAAGTGGACCTCAAGGAGAGCATGTCCTATTGCATGCGGGTTTGATGTCCACGCCCCGCCCCACGAAAAAAGGCATTGGCTGATATGGCTTCGGATCTGGGGAAGGGCCCTCCTTAGGACTGAGCCATACTATGCAGCCACTTCTGCACAGTGGGGTAGGACCTCTACTCTCGCCTGTATTGTTTTCAGAAAACAGAAGGGGGGAACTGTGTTGAGCCGCTTCTGCAGATTATGGTCGCCATTGCAGGATGGCGCTGGCTCCACTGTGGTCTGTGACAAACAACTCCTTGTTTGGGAGAGTTGGTGCATGGTTTTTCAGCACCCCATGAGAAAGTTCCACGTGGCAGCTTCGCATTGGGGCTTGGGATGCTTTATTAAGGCTGGGAGGGGCATCCGACAAGGAATTAGAAGAAATATCAAGGGCCTGAATAAACTGCTTAAAGAAGATTCCTGAGTTGCGTCTTCCTTGCGGGCAAGGGGTCGCGACATCACGGCAACAGAAGAATAGGTAAACAAAAGGCCCAAAGCAGGGTTTCTCCACTGAGACTTTCCTGGTCACACTGATAATTGAGTTTTCTGAGATGTTCCCATTCCCTTCAGCTATCCAGTACATGGCCATGTCACAGAGTTTGGAGGTGGTACATATCTTGGACACAAAAGCATGATCTTATTCTTGAGATTAGCTAGATTTCAGGAAGAATACCAGAACTTAGGATGGTAGTATGTGTTGCCCATCCATAAGGCAAGCCGCAGACCATTCATAAATTGGGCAGGTTGAATGTTGGGAAGCTTTCTACTAGACAGGACACATCTATCGATGCATTCTCTTTTCTAATGTCTACAACCACGGACTCAGTGGGATACACAGACATTGAAACACTCGCCTTGTGAAATGACTTACTAGAAACAATTCACAGCAAACCAAACAATCAAACTTTCCTACCTATTCTCAGAACATGAGACAAAACCACAGACCCACACGCACACCCACAACCACACAGAACCCCAAGTAGGTCTGTGACTATCCGGAGTGTCCTCTGACTGGTGAGCCATAATATATTGCCCCATAAGGGGTTGTCCTATCTCAGATCTAGTCTCCGTGGCCAACTCTGTGATGCTGTCAGGAGCCAGCAGTGAGCCACTACCTGATTTCTCAGGAAAGGCCCCTCTTCAGACCTTCCTGGGATTTGGCCATCCTCACATCAGTAGGTACCAAGAAAGACTGACTCTGCCCTTGGTAAATCCAAACAAGTTTGACCACTGGGACTTGGACTGGGACTGGCTCTGGGTGCCTGGCTTCCTGGATCCTAAGTTCAGAGAGTTCCATAACCAAGGAAGTGAGGTGAGGTCACTTCCCTCAGGAACTGAATGAGGTCAGTACATTGGCAACCACTTTGTCCTAACAGTTGCTTCCAGATTCTGATGAGATGGAGGCTGCACCTACTTCTGTGACATTTTAACAATTTAGAATGGTATATCAACCATAGGCACCTGGGAACAGCTCTCCACACAGGCCTGGTTTTTTCCATCTTCTCTACATTAAGAGGGGAGAGGATAATTCAGATACATCCTTTCGTCCTGACCGGGTTGTTTGCCATGGAAGATGACTTTTGCTCTCTAAGGTCCTTCATTGCTGCCTACATCTTCTCAAAAGATTATTTCTGCATGGACTTTTGAAGTTCTCAGCTGGTGGAGGATCCCCTACCTTCCTGTATTGAAAGACCAACTCTGTCCCTGCTCTTCTGTAAAGTGAGATTGAGGGAACAGTGTATGGTTAGGGTTAATAGCGTGTTCAATTTGGGTTAGGAATCATTCTGCTATATGAATAATGGTATTGGGAACCTGTGATATTTATAAGAATATAGACGTGAAATACATGCATGAGATCAGAGACCTAGGAAAGATTTGAAGCCCAGAAATGCATTGGACCCTTGATTGGTATACTTAGCTTGAATTATGTTCTCCACCAAGGTCTCAGATAAATCGATATACAATGGCATAGGACCGTGTACCTCGGGTGATTGAATGTAGAAGAGAACATCCAGTCAAAAAGGGATACTCCGTACGATTAGGAAGATACTCAGTATGTTTAGGAAGAATAGTGAGTCTAGGAGTTGGACCAAAAGTTCTTTAGCAATAGGGTTTCGGTTTGAGAATGTAAATGTCAGCACATGTGAAGGGACAGTCACAATGATGAACTGGGGAAAATATGTAGGAAAGCAGATATCAATAGGGACCTTAGGAAATCAGCCAAAGTATAAGGTGAGTGATAGGATTGGATATTGTCAACAGACGTGAGGTTGAATATATAATCTTAGGAAGAAACAAATATGTAGTCACCAATAGGATTGACATTTGAGAGCATTAGGCAACATGGACATGAATGTTTTTAGTAATCCATGCTCACTTTCCATTTAGGCTTTGGCACAATCATAAGTGTGACCTTTGCCTTTTGTGTCCAGAGTACTTCTGTGGTAAAATGTATATGTAGATAAGGTGACATGAGTAATTCTTACACCATTACAGGGAGCAATATTCTGAAAACTTATACATTATTACTGGGGCTACAAATAGGTGTACCCTGTGTTGATGATTATAGAGATGATGCATGAATAGACCATATTGTGAATAAAGTATATTACTGGTTCCAACTTTATATAATGGATTGAATTTACATCTGAAAATATATAGGTAATCTTATATTGATATATACACATTCATTCCAATCAGTTATATATCTAATGGTAATATTAGGGTTACGGTTTATCATGAAGAGTGTGTGAGTTTTGCTTCAAAAATAATTATGGAATCAAAAAAAATGTTTTTAGAAAGAAGTCTAGTGAAAGGACCAATAAAGAAACAAGGAGGAATACATGTGTTCTGAAGTAGGAAGTAATTGAATGTGAACCAAATGCCTATAGATTTGTGAACATGTGGATGAAAATATATATCCTATGATGTCCAAAAACTGAAGAAATTGTAATGTACCAGTGTTGAATAAAAATGAACTTCAAAATACACATCATGTCCCATAGGAATCTACTTGCATTGATGTTAAACTGGGTCAGTTACTGTTGAAATATTAGAATTTGTAAGCACCATTCACTGAAGTTAGTTTTCAGTACTAGGAAACCAATATGTATTTCAGCTGGTTGAGTATTTCTGAGAATAATCTTGTGAAATGTTGTTTATAAATACACATGCAGGAACATGAATGAATTTATGGAGTGTATAATAAGACACATATATTTCATATTTTGGAAAATCTGGAGAATACACACACACACACACACACACACACATTAATATGTAGCAATACATATGCCAATCGAAATTCATCATGAAATATAATTCATCCACATATCCAAAAATATTCATTTTAATGAACATGGATTTATGTATAATGTTTTTCACTAGGAAGCTCACCCATAGTTTGAATTTTCAGTTCCATCAGTATTTAGGGGGAGTCATCTCTTCTCACAATTTTTGTATTACAAAATCAGTGAGCTCACAATAATGTACGTGTGATACCATGTAGGATACTATACATTCATTAAAAAAAATACATGTGCTGAATAGGCTACAGAGTAAGGAAGACAGGAATTTACATATGTGGTAACTTTAAAAACTAATGGAGAAATATTACAATGAAAAGTTGACTAGATTTATAGCACATACACTTGATAAAGCAGAAGGCAAATCCAAGTATACACCATGCTTCCTATGAAAGGCCTGTATTTATATTCAGTTAGGTTTCTTTTTCTCCAGGATATTAGGATTAGTACTCAGAGTCTAGTAGGGTATGGGTTAGTGTCAGGGATTCAGTATTTCAAATGGAAAATATGAAAATGAATCTAATGTGCATGCAAACATGTGCTACACATAAATCTTCCCACTCTCATCCAGTACAATGCCTTGACATAACCATCGCTCCAAGTGAGACACAATTAGAGGAAAGGAGTTAGAAAATCTGTGAATACATATGTGGAAGGGAAAATGCTCAGGAGTTCACAACACTGGACTTGGAAGAACAGTTTCCAAAAGTAAGGGAGAGGGTAAACACTCCACAAACATCGAGCTCCGCTGGCCTAAAGACTTCGTGAGAAACTTCCTCTAAGGTTGGGCACATGAAATATATGTAATTGTCAGGAGATTTAGCTTCGTTTGTAGTGACACCATCAAATCTGGGTCTGCATCTATGTGACGTGGAAGACATGGTTCCTTATTTTCTAATGAACATGACGCAGCAGTTCAGAATTCTCTCTTTGTAGGTAAACTGTGGCCACAGGGAGCTAAGTGTCTCCCCGTGTGGTCTGTGAAGCCATTTGGTCATCCTCCACTTTTTGTGGTGTTTCTTACTGCTATACTGTGAGTTTGGTATTGGCTTCACGAAATACAAGGAGTTCAACTGGGACACAATGCTGGA
This sequence comes from Callospermophilus lateralis, assembly GCF_048772815.1. NCBI lineage: Eukaryota > Metazoa > Chordata > Mammalia > Rodentia > Sciuridae > Callospermophilus > Callospermophilus lateralis. Next base: position 3,116,836 of record NW_027512569.1, read on the forward strand.
GGGAGTTCTGTCACGTATGGTTGGTCAGGGTCTCCAAGAGAATGTATGAACCAGGCTTCTATCCCACATAGCTTTCCTCTTTGACTATAGCAACCTGATTCTGAACATTGCCTTGAAACCTCTCCATATTACAAGATGCCTTTACATATAAGGGTCTGCTGCCTGCACCTTGTCAGTCACAAAGCTTTTTGAAGCCAATGGCAGATCCAGGTGGTCCTACCAAAAATATTTATTTAGACACCTACCGTCCACTGCTCTACATCCACTACTCAGCAGGCTCCAACTTACTGGTATCTCTGTTCTTCACCATTTTCACAAAACCCAGTCAATCAAGGCACTATTTGGTACACTCATGATCATCAACATGATATCCAAAGGTTCTCCAGTGCCATCTGGTAATGGGAATTTCAAAAATTTCATGGTACTTGTTTAATCATTTTTCAAGGATGAAGTTGAAGGCACTGTGGATTTCAATTCAGGAACCAATAAATGGTGAGGAAGCTAATTTCAATGAAAGCTCTGGAGAATTCTCACAGGCAAGGCTTCCCAAAAAGTGGCCAAAAGGTCACATGAATCCAGGCACAATGATGTGTACTATGTGAGGTCCATGTGTTTTCTGACTCTCAACTATGGCTGCCAAGTCATTAAAAAAAACATGTGATAACCTGGCTGAGATTCTCAGTGCTCTATGCAAAGCCACCCTGGACAGAGATCTCAGTTTCCAAGGGCGACTCTCATGCATGGCATCTTAAATCCCAACACAATTCATGGATATACTTTTCTGAGGTCAGTTCCAGAACTCAGTCTCTAATGGGAATCACAGCAGAGTTCAAGCCCAGGTGGACCCAGTCACCTCTTCCAACTGCCACACAAATGACCACAATTGAAATGAAAACACTCCCACATGGCCCTCATGTTCTTCTATATTGACACTCATGATGAACTCTGGCTGGAGTTTTCCAAAAGGGGAGCATCCCAAGTCAGTGTCAAAAATAAGCTCCCTTGCCCCTCATTTGCCTAAAGTCAGGATGGCCTGGACACCCTTCCTGTGAACCAGGAATGATCAAATATGCCTGCCATTAATACTTCTCAATTATCCAAATTGAGGTCTTCTGACTGTGGGATTTAGACTCTTTATGTGAATTAGTGTCATGAGAAATCACTAGCACCTATGGGCTAGCCTCTGCAGGGCTTTGAAGAACTCATTTGATCCAAAGATCCCTCTTCTCACTTGATGGAATTCAGGAACCTTACAGAGGAAGGCGAGAGACTTCATCCACAATGACTGCTCTTTTGGCCATTTTGGTATTGGACACATGGGATCTTTCTTTAGATCCATCAGGTGCTGAGAATCTAAGCCACAGCCTCACACAGGGTCAAGAGGCTGATTCAGACACATCCCTTTCCAAAGCAATTAAGCAAAGAGCCACAGATGATGCCCATTTATTTCCATTTGAAAACTGTTTTCTTCAGGCTTCACAAAGAGGTGGCCTGAGGCAAAAAACTTTCTGACATTCAGAGCAACAGAACAATAGGTAGTTAGAAGTCCCAAAGCAGGGTTTTTTTTCACTGAGACTTGTCAAAAGCCAGTGGTGAGCCACTACCTGCTTTCTAATAAAAGGCCCCTCTTCAGAGCTTTCCTGGCATATGGCCATCCTCACATCTGTAGGTACCAAGATAGACTGACTCTGTCTTTGTAATTCAAAACTAGTGACACCACTGGGAGTAGGACTGGGACTGGCTCTGTATGTCTGGCTCCCTGGATGCCAAGTTCCATCACCAAAGAAGTGAGGTTAGGTCACTTCCTTCAGGAACTGAATGAGGTCACGGCCTTGGCAACCACTTTGTTCTAACATTTGCTTCCAAGGGTCCCATGAGATGGAGGCTTCCCCTACTTCCTGTGACACTTTCACAAGTTAAAATGGTATATCAACTATAGGCACCTGGGAGCAGCTCTCCACACAGGCCTGATTTGGTCCATCTTCTCTACATTAAGAAGAGAGAGAGGCCGATTAAGACACAACCCTTCACCTGACCAGGTTGTTTGCCATGTAAGATGACTTGTGTTCTCTCAGGTCCTTCATAGCTGCCTACATATTCTCCAGGGATCCTTTCAGCATGGACATTTGAAGTTCTCATCAGGTAGAAGATCCCCTACATTCCAGTATTAAAAGACCAACTCTGTCCCTGCTCTTCTGTAAAGTAAGATTGAGGGAACACTGTATGTTTAGGGTTAATAACAGGTTCAGTTTGGGTTAGGAATCATTTTGTGGATGAATAATGGTATTGGTATCCTGTGATATTTATAAGAATATAGAGGTGAACTGTATGTATGAAAACAGAAATCCAAGAAAGATTGGAAGGCCAGAAAAGCATTGGGCTCTTGATTGTGATACTTAGAATTGAATTACGTTCTGCACAGATGTCTCAGATAAATCAATATACAATGGCAAAGGACCTTGTACCTTGAGTGATTGAATGTAGAAGAGAACATCAAGTCAAAAAGGGATAGTCGGTAGGTTTAGGAAGATAGTACGTAGGTTTAGGAAGAAGGGTGAGTGTAAGATTTGGAACAAAATTTCTTTAGCAATAGGATTTTGGTTAGAAAATGAATTAAAATGTAAGCACATGTGAAGAGTCTGTCACAATAATGAACTGGGGAAAATATGTAGGTAAGCTGATATCAATAGAGACATTATGAAATCAGGCAAAGTAATAAGTGAGAGATAGGCTTAGACATTTTCAAAGGGTTGAGTTTGAATATGCAATCTTAGGAAGAAACAAATATGTAGTCACCAATAGGATTGACATTTGAGAGCATTAGGCAACTTGGACATGGATGATTTTAGTAATCCATGTTGATTTTCCATTTAGGCTTTGGTACAATCATAAATGTAAACTTTGAATTCTGTGTCCAGAATATTTCTGTGAATAAATGTATATGTAGATAAGGTGACATGAGTATTTCTTCCACCATTTCTGGGAGCAATATTGACTGACTACTTCTGACTGATATGTACAGATTCTTTATGTGATTTGGAGTCATGAGAAACCCAAGCACTTCTTCAGGTCTTGAAGAACTCATATGACCCAAAGGATCCCTATTCTCACTTGATGGAGGTCAGGAATCGCTGGGAGCCATCAGCCAAGTAGGTATGACAATTTCCTTGCCAGCGTACCCCCATGTTTCTTTAGTGGAAGGACTCATGGAAATAGGACATTTTGCAGGACATTGCATGTAAGATGACCTTGCTCAAGGACCAGGGCAGGATCCGTGTTTAGGGTGTTCCCCCTTTAGAATAGGGCAGTTTAGCATAATAGGAGATTAGGGTGTTCCCCCCTTAGAATAGGGCGTATCCTGCTGCTGAGTTCCTCTTGAGTTCTTAGGGTTAGACAGTATATTTTGGGAGACAGAAGCCCATGTGGAGTGGATTTGGGCAGAGTAGTGGATTTGGGCAGAGGTGGATTTGGCCAGAGAACGTGGATTCCCCCAGAACGTGATTGTAGATGGCCGGTGTGAGTTTGGGAATAAAAAATTGCTGTTTGAATCTACAAGTTGTGTGGTGGCTCATGATTTGTGCCCAGCCAGAGACTGCGGCAAGGAATCTAACAGAGGAAGGGAAGATACTTCATCCACAATGACTGAACTTTTTAACATTTTGGTTTTGGATGCACACATGGGATCTTTCTTTAGATCCATCAGGTGCTGATAATCTAAGTCACAGCCTCACACAGGGCCAAGAGGCTGATTCAGACACATCCCTTTCCAAGGAAATTAAGCAAAGAGCCACAGGTGATGCCCATTCATTTCCATTTGAAACCTGTTTTCTTCAGGCTTCACAAAGGGGTGGCCTGAGGATAAGACCTTCCTGACATTCAGGGCAACAGAAAAATAGGTAAGCAAAAGGCCCAAATCAGGGTTTCTGCACTGAGACTTTCCTGGTCACACTGTCCCTGCTCTTCCGTAATGTTAGATTGAGGGAAAAGTGTATGGTTAGGGTTAATAACACGTTCGATTTGCGTTAGGAATCATTCTGCAGGACGAATATTGGTACTGGGAATCTGCAATATTTACAAGAATATATAGGTGAAATATAAGTATGAAAACAGAAATCTAGGTAAGATTTGAAGCCCAGACGGTCATTGGGCCCTTGAGTGGGTTACTTAGCTTTGAATTATGTTCTGCACCGATGTCTCAGATAAATCGATATACAATGGCATAGGAACTTGTACCTTGAATTATTGAGTGTCGAAAAGTACATCAAGTCATAAAGGGAAAGTCCCTAGGTTTAGGATGATAGTCTCTAGGTTTAGAAACAACAGTGAGTATTGGATTTGGACCAAAAGTTCTTTAGCAATTTCTTTTCAATAAGAGAGTGAATGTAAATGTCAGCACATGTGAAGAGACAATCACAATGATGAACTGGGGAAAATATGTAGGAAAGCACATATCAATAGACACATTAAGAAATCAGGCAAAGTATAAAGTGAGGGATAGGATTAGACATTTTCAACAGACTTGAGGTTGAATAAATAATCTTAGGAAGAAACAAATACATAGGATTTATCAATAGGATTTACATTTGAGAGGATTAATCAACCGGGACATAGATATTTTTAGTAATCCTTGCTCATTTTCCTTTTAGGCTTTGCTACAATCATAAGAGTGAGTTTTGCTTTCTGTGTCCAGAATATTACTTTGTTAAAATTTATATGTAGATCAGGTGACATGAGCATTTCTTCCACCTTTACTGGGAGCAATATTTTGAAGACGTAAATGGGGAACAAAGTAGAGTACCCTGTGTCAATGTATATAGAAATAATGTATGAATAGACCATACTGTGAATAAATTATATAACTGGTTCCAACTTTAAATAGTGGATTGATTTGACATCTGAAAATATACAAGAAATCTTAAATTGATATACATACATTCATGATAACCAGTTATACACTAACGGTAATATTAGGCTTATAGTTTATCATGAAAAGTGTGTGAGTTTTGCTTCAATTATGATTATGGAAATCGAAAATAATGTGTTTGGAAAGAACTCTCATGAAAAGACCAGTCAAGAACCTTGGAAGAATATATGTGTTCTGAAGCAACAGGTGATTGAAATTGAAACAAATGCCTATAAATTTGTGAACTTGTGGTTGAAATATATATCCTATTTTCTGCATAAACTGAAGAAATAGTAATGTACCTCTGTTTAATAAAAATGAACTTAAAAATACACATCATGTACCATGGGACACTGCTTGCATTGTTGTTGAACTAGGTTTTACTGTAGAAATATTAGGATTTGTATGCACCATTCACAGAAGTTAGTTTTCAGTACTAGGAAACAGATATGTATTTCAGGTGGATGAATATTTCTGAGAATAATCTTGTGAAAAGTTGATCATAAATTCACATACATGAATATGAATGATTTTAAGGAGTGTATAATAAGATTCATATATTTCATATTTTGAAAAATATGGAGAGTGTGTATACACACACACACACACACACACACACAGACAGACATTAAAAACAAGCAATATATTTGCCAATCGAAATTAATCATGAAATATATATCATCCACAGGTGCAAAAATATTTATTTCACCGAAAATGGATTTATGAATAATGTTGTTCTACTAGAAAGCTCACCCATAGGTTGAATTTTCAATTCCAACAGTATTTAGGAGGAGTGATCTCTTCTCATAACTTGTATCTGCCTCGTCTGCAACCTCACAAAAATGTAGGTGTGATAACAGGTAGGATTCTATATGTGCATATAAAAATACATGTGCTGAACAGTCTACAGAGAAAGGAGACACCAATTTGTTGAGAGCCACAGCTGAAGGGGCCCCAGCAAACTTCCAGCTCCCAGAAACATCCACCTGCCAGGTGATTGTTGGCTCACAGCGGCCCCAGCAACATCTAGATGATTGGCTCCTCTGTGGTGATGCTCATTGGAGATGCTCATTGAGCTTTTTCCCCGCCCTTTCCGACTGCCAGCTGATGATTGGCTCACAGCAGCCCCAGCAACATCTAGCTGATTGGCTCCTCTGCGGTGATGATCATTGGGCTGTTTCCCTGCCCTTTCAGACCACAGAGCTGCTCATTGTGGGACTTTTTTGGCTCCACCCACGTGACCCAGCCAAACAGCATCAAGAGCAGGAGGATTGTGGGAGGTGGAGAGGCTTCTGGGTGTGACAGAGACTTTACAAGGAAGCCAGTGATGGCAGTTGGGCTCTGAGGGTTTTTTTCCTGAGGAGCTGTTTTGTTTGTCATGTGTTGTTCTAAAAATAAAGTTTGTTTTTTTTGAAAAGTGGCTCTTGAATCATGCCCAGGCAGACTGCAGTGTTTGGTGGCTCGCATGGGGAGCGACTGAGGGTAAGTGATAAGGTAAACTGCTCTCCCCTGAGGGCAGGGTGAGAGGATGGGTAGCCATTTTAGGATTCCTCTTTTGTTTTGCTTCACTTTTGTTTTAACTTGCCTGTCAATGGAGATGAGTGAGATGGAAGAAAAACCTCTCACATCTGAGGAAAAATTATTTACGTCTGAGGAACAGATACTGAGAAAGGACCGATTCACATGTCAGGAGGATAGAAAGGCCATAATGACTTTTTGTTGTTCCCTTTTTGTTTCATTCTGTCTCGGTTTTGTTTGGCATCATCTTGTTGGGTTGTATTATAGTAGAAATACGGGATCAGAAATTAGTAAAAAACAAACTGAAAGACTGTTAAGTAAATTGTTAGAGGAAGCAGGCATCTCATTAAATCAAGAACAGTCAGGGCATACGTTGATACAATACAAAAATGTAGCCCATGGCTTTTTAAAGAGGAGTTGTTAAATATACCATAATGGAACCATTATGGTGAAGATTAAAAAGAGGAGAAAAGAACAGCCCAGTGACTCTGCCAGTTGACACATTGCCATTGAGGACGTTCATATCTGGTTTGCTTAGTCCAAAGACTTTAGTTCAGACAAAGATAGAGGAACAAAGCTTAGGGCAGAAAATGCCATCAGGGGAAAAATTACAAAAGGAGACTGCTACTAACAACTTTCTATCACCAGAGGGCATAAGTTTCCAATCAACAGCGCCACCTCTACAGGAGACTGTTACTAACACCATTCTATCACCAGAATATGTAAATGTCCAAATAACAAGGCCACCTCCCTATGCTGGGAGGCACCCAAACCCCGCAGTTGATAGTTCGGATCCTGAGACAGGATCTCAAGTATTAACATGCCCTGTATTTGAGGTAGGAGGGCAGCGAATTCACCATGCTTTAAATTTCAAAATAGTGAAGCAGCTAAAAGAGGTTGTAACAACCTATGATCCTCAAGCACCCCTCATTGTAAGCTTGGAGGAATCCATTAACATCTTGAATATGACGCCAGTAGATTGGGCTAATATGTGTAAAGCTGTGCTAAATGGAGGTCAATACCTGTTATGGAAGGTTGCCAATGAGAAATTTTGCAAGGAGACGGCTAGGCGAAATGCAGAAGCTGGTTATCCTCAGAGAAATCTAGATATGTTGTTAGGAAAGGGACCCTATGAGGATCAGCAGCAACAAATTGCATATAATCCTGGTGTATACACACAAATTGCCGCAGAGGTGGTTAGGGCATGGAAGACTTTACAAGGACATGGAGGTTTACAAGGTCAATTATCTAAGGTAATACAAGGAGCTAATGAATCTTACGCTGAATTTGTAGATAGGCTTATTCAAATCGCTACCAGAGTTTTTTGGGAATACAGAACTAGCAATGCCATTAATAAAACAACTGGCTTATGACCAAGCAAATCGTTGGTGTAGAGATATCATTAGACCATGGAAACATGAAGATTTAAACACATATATTAAATTATGTAGAGACATTAATGAATAAGAGCAAGTCATGGCAGCTGCAGTAAAACAGGCTTTAGATGCCAGAGACATCAATGAACAAGGGCAATTTGTGGCAGCTGCAGTAGAACAGGCTTTAGATGCAAGGCCATGAACATGCTACAATTGTCAACAAACAGGATATTTTAAGAGGAATTGCTCCATAGGAGGAGGGTTTAAAAAAACTAGATACCAAATGAGCAGAATAATGGGTATTTGCCCACGATGCCATAGAGGGAGACACTGGGCTAATGAATGCAGTTCTCAAACCCACATAGAGAATACCTCATTATCAAAAAACAAACAAGGACCAGCTGTTTATCCACGATATCATGGAGAAAGGCATTGGGCTCGATTGCCAAAAAATGGACAGGGGGGCCCAATGCTCTGGGGCCCAAAACCACAAATATACGGAGCACTGGAGGAACACAGCAACCCCATCAGGGTAGTGCCCAGGACACATTGTCGATCATACGGCTCATCAGACAAATCAGAGAGAGTGCAGGGTTGGACATCTGCGCCTCCGCCAGATCAGTACTAACTGCAAAGATGGGGGTTCAAATCATTCACACAGGGGTGAAAGGACCTCTTTCCAAAAAAACAGTAGGCTTATTATTGGGACGCAGCTCTTCTAATCTAAAAGGACTTATGATAAGTCCTTGGGTAATTGATCGCTTCATTATGAAGGTGAAATAAAATTTATAGCTAGTTCTCCAAAGGATATATCAGTAATTGCACCAAGAGATAGAATAACATAGTTACTAATAATACCCAGGTTACATGATAAATTTTCCAGTCATGCTGTAGAAAGAGGTTCCAAGGGATTAGGCTCCACAGGTGTAGATTGGGCTATGCTTTCTTTAAATTTAGATTCTCGCCCCATGCTAAAACCAAATATTCAAGGACATGAATTTAATGTGCTACTGGATACAGGTGCAGTCCTTAGCATCATCTCTCATCAAGAATGGCCAAAACATTGGCCATTACAACAAGCCACTCAAACGCTTTGAGACCTAGGAGTGGTGACTAATCCCCATAGAAGTGCAATGGTATTAGATTGGAAAGATTCTGAAGGATGTGAAGGAACTACACAGCCATATGTATTGGATCATCTTCCCGTAAATTGATGGGGACGAGATGTCCTAGATCAATTAGGTTTGACATTAACAAATAATATCAATCAAAATGCACCCACTATTATGGCTAGAGAAGGTTTTAGGAAAGGAAAAGGATTAGAAAAACAAGAACAAGGTATAGCAGCACCAATTCAAATAGACCAAGCAACAGACAGACATGGGTTGGATTTTCAGAAAGGGTCATTGAGACAATAAAAATTACTTGGAAATCAGAAAGACCAATATGGGTTCTTCAGTGGACCCTGACTAAAGAAAAGATACAATCACCCCAGGACCTGATCAAACAACAATTAGTGGAAGAACATATACAACCTTCTGTATCTCCCCATTATACTCCCATTTTTGTCATCAAAAAGAAATCTGGTAAATGGAGATTATTGCAAGACTTAAGAGCCATTAATAATGAGATGGTTATTTTTGGACCTGCTCAGTCGGGGATCCCTCAATTGTCTGCTTTGCCAAAAACTTGGTATGTTTTAGTTATACATATTAAAGATATTTTTTTTCAATTCCAATTATTCCTGAGGATACTCCACGTTTTGCATTTACTATCCCTGCACTGAATCATGAAGGTCCTGATCAGAGGTATGAGTGGAAAGTACTCACTCAAGGGATGGCTAACAGCCCAACTATTTGTAAAATTTATGTTAACAAACTAATCCAGCCACTTAGAAATCAAAATTCTGAAATACAAATATTTCACTATATGGATGATGTATTATTAGCACACAAAGGTAAAAATGCATTGCTAGAATGTTATGCAACACTTACAAACTTATTAAAAATTATAATCTAGAGATAACAATTGATAAAGTTCAATTAAATTTTCCAATTAATTATTTAGGAGTTCTATTATCCTCAACCATGGTCAGTCCACCAAAAATTCAAATACGAGTAGATCAACTCCAATCAATTAATGACTTTCAAAAGTTATTAGGAGACATAAATTGGATAAGGCCTTATCTAGGTATACGAAGAGGAGAGTTGGGACCTTTATTTGATATCCTAAAAGGTCCATCTGATCCAAATTCACCCAGAATGTTAACGCCTGAAGCAAGAAAGGCATTAAAAATCATTGAAACATATATGGGAAATATGCATTTGGATAGATTTGATAAAATATTGCCTTTATTATTTATTGTACTACCAACAAAAAATATTCCTACAGGAGTATGTTGGCAAGAAGCCCCATTATAATGGATTCATTTTTCTTATTCTACTAACACTATAATTAATAGGTATCCCAAGGATGAGGGACAATTAATCCTCATAGGAATAAAAGCAGCAAATTGAGTGTTTGGAATTTCTCCCAACAAAAGTATTACTCCATACACTATGAATCAAATTGATTAATTAGCTAATGAGTTAAATACTTGGGCAATAATCATGTGTAAATCTAATGTTTTTTTTTTGATACCCACTTACCATCTAATCTTTTATTGTCTTTTTGGTCATCTCATCCTGTAATTTTTCCAAAAATGACAAGAAAACACCTATCATGAATGCTCCAAATATATTCATTGATGGGTCAAATAATGGTACAGCAGCAATTGTTACACCTGATCAAACTGTTACATTTTTAATACCCCAACAATCAGCTCAAAAGGTAGAGCTTAATGCAGTATTATAAGCTTTTGTGATGTTTAAAGATTCTGTGTTTAATTTATTTTCCAATAGTCAGTATATAGTTAATGCTATAGTATCCCTTGAAGATGCTGGTAGAATTTCCCCTTCCTCTACTGTTTTCTCTTTCCTTTCCACTATACAAAGTCTAATCTGGGACAGAAAAGATCCATTCTTAATAGGACATATCAGGGCACATCCAGGATTGCCTGGAGCCCTTAGTTTGGGCAATGATTTATCAGATAAAACTACACATGACATACATACATATTTTCTCTACACTAGAAGAAGCTATAAATTTTCATAAAAAGTTGCATATCAATGCTAACACTTTACAAAAGCATTTTAAAATAACTAACTAACAAGCTAGACAAATAATAAAACAATGTCAAAATTGTGTGACCATTTTACCACAAGTTAATCTTGGAGTCAATCCTAGAAGATTGATATCTAACCATATTTGGCAGATGGACGTCACACACTTGCCAGAATTTGGAAAATTAAAATATTTGCATTTTACAGTTGATACTTCTTCTGGATTTTTGATGGGCTCCCTTAATGCTGGAAAAAAAACTAAAGATGTTGTAGCTCATTGCTTACAAATTTTGCCACTTGGTCATTTCCAAAAGAGTTAAAATAGATAATGCCCCTGGTTATACGTCTAACTCTTTTAAACAATTTTGCTCATCATTTGGCATTACTCATATAACAGGAATCCCATGCAATCCACAGGGACAAGGCAGAGTTGAAAGAGCACATAAAAGTATTAAAATGTACTTATTAAAGTAAGAAGACAGAATTGGGAAGAGATATAAATTCCCCAAAGATGAACTTAAAACAACCCTTTTTAACTCTAAACTTTTTAAATTTGGATTTTTCAGGACTTAGTGCTGCAGAAAGGCATATGTGTCCAAAAAATGTGTATAAGCACAAGGTACTTTGGAAGGATATTCTAACAGGACAATGGAAAGGTCCTGACCCATTAATTTTCTGGAATTGGGTGTCTGTTTGTGGGTTTCCACAGGAAGAACAGCAGCCGATTTGGATTCCAGAGAGATTAACTAAGGTTCTGACCCAGTGATTGCCTAAAGTCGGGGGTCTGTTTATGTGTTTCCACAGGGAGAACAGCAGCCAATTTGGATTCCAGAGAGATTAACTAAAGCGATTTCTATAGACCAAAATAAATGATTTGGCTCAAATCCATAACAGCTGATGTGCAAAACTCCAGTTTGGCTATCCTTACATCGGCGACAGAACAGGGATGCTTTTTTCAATATCTATTTTATTATTGCCCTTTACCACATCACGAAGTTCTCTTTTGTTTTTTTGAGCTCATACAGACCTAGGTTAATGTTTTGCTGATCAGTTCTATTTTTTGTCTATAGAGTTTTTAAACATTGCAATGATGATTTCACCTGTAAAAAGTTATAAGGCCTTTACTATTATATTATGTGTTGTATGTATTTATTATGTGTGCACACTTGTGTTTTGTGTTATATGTTTGAATGTGTGTATGTCCATATATCATATATGATGAGTGCTCATGAAAAAATGGATCCATTTTTTTTAATTCACGTGAATTAAATGGTTTAATTTAAATGGGGTAAACAACTGTTCAGGATTGTTTTAATATGTGAAAAAATAGGAGGTTAACATACCTGGTTTTTTACTTTTACCTTTTTTTTTCATTATATTTAATAATTCTCTTGAAGATAATGTAAATTGTTATGAAAATTGTTTTCTTATAGTCCCTTCTGGAATGTTACATAATTTTTTCTTTAGCCATTATTGCCAGAATTCCTATCTTTATCCCAGTGACGGTGAAGACAAAGATAAAACCAATATATAGGTTCTGCAATACCCATCACTGAACTGCTTGCAGAACTTGCTTGGAATATGTATCACTTGTATGCATTGTGAACTCACTTGTATGCATTGTGAACTATCTGCTGGTGAAGCGAATTGTGGTAGTGTTGGGATACTTATGCTGATTCTGTCATCCGTGGTACAATTTTTCCAAAAGGAGCCCTCAATTGGCTTGGTGTATCTTCCCTATTCTCGTTTGATAGAGGTCAGGAAACTTACAGAGGAAGGTGAAAGAATTCATCCACAATGACTGCTCTTTTGGCCATTTTTGTTTTGGATGCACACATGGGATCTTTCTTTAGATCTATCAGATTCTGAGATTCAAAGCCACAACCTCACACAGGGCCAAGAGGCTGATTCAGCACAACCCTTTCCAAAGCAATTAAGCAAAGAGCCACAGGTGATGCCCATTCCTTTCCATTTGAATACTGTTTTCTTCAGGCTTCACAAAGGGGTGGCCTGAGGCAAAGACCTTCCTAATATTCAGGGCAAGGGAACCATAGGTAAGCAAATTGCCCAAAGCAGGGTTTCTCCACTAAACTTTTCTGTTTACAATGATATCTGAGTTTTCTGAAATCTTCCCATTCCCTTCAGCTATCCAGTACATGGCCATGTCACAGAGTTTGGAGGTGGTACATATCTTGAACACAAAACAATGAGGCTATTCTGGAGAGAGGCCAGAATTCAGGAATAAAACAGGAACTTAGGAAGATAGTAGGTGTTGCCTGTCCATAAGACAAGCAACAGTCCATTCATAAAAAGGGCAGAATGAATGCCTGGAAGCTTTATTCTAGACAGGACACCTCCATTGATGCATTCTCTTTTCTAAAGACTACAACAACGGACACAGTGGATATACAGACATAGAAAAACTCGCCTTGTCAAATGACTTACTAGAAACAGTCGACTCCAAACCAAACAAACCACCTTTCCTACCTATTCTCAGAACATGAGACAAAACCATGAACTCACACCCACACCCACAAAGGCACCTCCTTCACACAAGTAGGTCTGTGACTATCTGTAGTGTCCTCTGACTGGTGGACCATACTATGTTCTTCCAAAATGGCCTGTCTTGTATCAGATCAGGCCTTCTTTGCCAACTCTGTTGAGTTGTCAGAAGCCAGCAGCTTTCTCAGGGAAGGCCCCTCTTCAGAGTTCTCCTGGCACTTGGCCATCCTCACATCAGGAGGTAACAAGAAAGACTGACTCTGTCCTTGGTAAATTCAAACAAGTGTGCCCACTGGGACTGGGACTGGGACTGGCTCTGGGTGCCTGGCTTCCTGGATCCCAAGTTCAGAGAGTTCCATCACCAAGGAAGTGAGGTAGGTCACTTCCTTCAGGAATTGAATGAGGTCAATACCTTGGCAACCACTTTGTCCTAACAGTTGTTTACAAGGGTCCCATGAGATGGAGGCTGCCCCTACTTTCTCTGACACATTCATTAGTTAGAATGGTATATCAACCATAGGCACCAGGGAACAGCTCTCCACGCAGGCCTGTTTTGGTCCATCTTTTCTACATTAAGAACAGAGTGGCTGATTCAGACAGAATACTTCATACTGACTGGGTTTTTTGCCATGGAAGATGATTTTGCTATTTCAGGTCCTTCAGAGCTGCCTAAGTCTTCTCCAGGGAACATTTCTGCATGAACCTTTGAGGTTGTCAGCAGGTGGAAGATCCCCTACATTCCTGTATTGTAAGACCAACTCTGTCCCTGCTCTATTGTAAAGTTAGATTGAGGGAACAGTGTATGCTTAGGGTTAATAATGGGTTCGATTTGGTTTAGGAATCATTCTGAGGGATGCAGAATGGTATTGGGAACCTGCGATATTTACAAGAATATATAGGTGAAATATAAGTATGAAAACAGAAATCTAGTTATGATTTGAAGCCCAGAAGTGCATTGGGCCCTTGATTGGGATACTTAGCTTTGAATTATATCCTGCACAGATGTCTCAGGTAAATCGAAATACAATAGTAAGTGATAGGATCAGACATTTTCAACAGGCTTGAGGTTGAATATATAATCTTAGGAAGAAACAAATATTTAGTCACCAATAGGATTGACATTTGATAGCAGTAGGCAACCTGGACATTGATGTTTTTAGTAATCCATACTCACTTTCCATTTAGACTTCGGTACAAACATTAGTGTGACATTTGCATTTTGTGAAAGAAGTCACATGAAAAGTCCAGTGAAGAAACCTCGTGGAAAACATGTATTCTGAATTAGGAAGTGATGGAATGTAAAACAAAATACCTATTAATTTCTTAACTTGTTGATGAAATATATACCCTATCATGTGTATTAACTGAAGAAATAGAAATCTACCAGTATTGAATAAAAATGAATGACAAAATACACATCATGTCCCATAGAAATCTACTTGCATTGATATTAAACTGGGTCAGTTACTGCAGAAATATTAGGATTTGTATGCACCATTTACTGAAGTTAGTTTTCAGTACTAGGAATCAAATATGTAGTTCAGGTGGATGAATATTTCTCAGAATAATTTTGTGAAAAGTTGATTATTAATCCACATACATGAAAATAAATGAATTTACGGAGTGTATAGTAAGACACATATATTTCACATTTTGAAAAATCTAGAGTGTGTGTGTATATATACATAAACACAAACACACACACACAGACATTAAAAAGTAGCAATATATGAATATTGAAATTCACCATGAAATATATGTCATCCACAGATCCAAATAAATTCGTTTTACTGAACATGGATTCATGTATAATATTGCTGTACTAGGAAGATCAGCAATAGTTTGAATTTTCAGTTCCAACAGCATTTACAAGGAGTGATCTCTTCTCACAATTTGTATCTGCCAAGTCAGCCACCTCACAAGAATGTACGTGTGGTACCAGGTAGGATTCTATATGTGCATATTAAAATACATGTACTGAATAGGCTACAGAAAAAGGGAGACAGGAATTCACATATTCGTTAACTTTAAAAACACATGGAGAACCATTTCAACAAAAAATTGACTAGATTTATAACATCTACCCTATATAATGCAAAAGGCAATTCCAATGATACACCATTCGTCCTCTGAACTGCTTGTATTTCTATTCTTTTTGGGTTAATTTTCCCCATCATATTAGGATTAGTAGTCAGAGTCTAGTTGGGCATGTGTTAGTGTCAGGGATTCAGTATTTCAAATGGAAATTTGGAAAATGATTCCAATGTTTATTCAAATATGTGCTACAAAAATATCTTCCCACTCTCATTCAGAACAATGCCTTGACTTTACCTTCATTCCAAGTAAAACACAATTAGACTGGAAGAGTTAGAAAATCTGTGAATACTTACCTGGAATCGAATATGCTCAGGAGTTCACAAACTTGGAGGTGGTAGAGAAGATTCCAAAAGTAAGGGAAAGGAAAAAAAATCCAAAAACATGGAGCTCTGCTGGACTAAAAACTTCTTGAGTAACTGCCTCTGAGGTTGGGCACTTGAAATATATGTTGTAGTCAGGAGATTTAGCTTCCTTTGTAGAGAGACCATCAAATCTGGGTATGATTCTATGTGACCTGGAATACATGATTTCTTATTTTCCAAAAAACATTAGGAAGCAGTCCTTAATTCTCTCTTTGTAGGTAAACTGTGGCCACTGGGGGCTAATTGTCTACCCTTTTGAACTCTTAATCCATGTGGTCATGCTCCAGTTTTCCTGGTGTTTCTTGCTGCTGCACTGCGAATTTGGTATTTGCTTCACAAAATACAAGGAATTCAACTGAGACACAGTACTGGAGGGAGTTCTCTCACGTGTGGTGGGTCAGGGTCTGCAGGAGAATGCACCAACCAGGCTTCTATCCCACATAGCTTGCCTCCTTAACCATAGCAACCTGATTCTAAACATTGGCCTGAATCCTCTCCATATAACAAGATGCCTTTACATAGAAGCGTCTGCTGGCTGCACCATGTCAGTCACAAGCCAATTGGAAGCCAATGGCAGATCCACATGGCCCAACCACAGATGTTTTTTTTTTTCACTGCCTTGTCAACCACTTTGTCCTAAGAGTTGCTTCCAAGCTTCCCATGAGATGGAGGCTGCCCCTGTTTCCTGTGACACTTTCACAAGTTAGAATGGTATATCAACCATAGGCACCCAGTAACAGCTCTCCACACTGGTCTCATTTGGTCCATCTTCTCTACATTAAGAATAGAGAGGCTGATTCAGACACAACCCTTCACCGTGACCAGGTTGTTTTCAATGGAAAATGACTTTTGCTCTCTCAGGTCCTTCAGAGGTGCCTACATCTTCTCCAGGGATTATGTCTGCATGGACCTTTGAGGTTCTCAGCAGGTGGAAGATCCCCTACATTCCTGTATTATAAGACCAACTCTGCCCCTGCTCTTCTGTAAAGTTAGATTGAGGTAAGAGTGTATGTTTAGGGTTAATAACATGTTTGATTTCGGTTAGGAATCATTCTTCTGAATGAATAATGGTATTGGGAACCTGCAATATGTATAAAAATATAGAGGTAAAATATATGTATTAAAACATAAATCTAACTAACATTTGAAACCCAGAAGGGCACTGGGGCCTTGATTGGGATATTTAGCTTTGAATAAATCGATATACAATGGCATAGGACCTTGTACCTTGGATAATAGAATGTAGAAGAGAACATCCAGTCTAAAAGGATAGTCGGTAGTGAAAGGTTAATAAAATAGGTACTTGTCACTTTCTGTTTTTCCTTATGCTTAACAAAACACTGTTGAAATATTGAAAACTGTTTGCTTATCTTGTTCCCAGAATGTGCTGTTCCCAACTGCCAAAGTGTAGAATGTACTTCCTCACCAGGTTGCACGCAAACTGACCAATCGCCAAGACCCATCAGTAAACTTCCCTCCCTGCCCTCTCCAAGGAAAGTATATATGTTCTGCTTAAACTGCTCTCAGGGCTCTCTGCTCTATTCAAGTGAGCTCTGAGCCCCAGCATGCTGGACCCCCAATAAACCCTTTGCTATTGGATAAGACAGTCTCTTGGTGGTGTCTTCCTTCAATGCTCGCCCGACCTTTACATATGGAGATTCCAGCGAGTTCTGGCAGCGGCAGACAAGAGACCCTAACGGGCTCCTCTTGGGTTAAGTAAGGCGCCTCTTTCTGGTTTTAGTGTTAATCTTAGGGCTTGGAAAAATGGCTGTCAATGAAGAGTGTGAGCTCTCTCCGATGGTGGCTGACAGACATGTCACAGAGCCACAGGCCACGTCCCTGGGGGACGCCCCAAAGGACTCGGAAAATCGAGGAACAATAGTCTCCTCGACTCAGTGATATTTTGTATCGGATTCGGTATTGCCAGCCCATTGGGTTTTGCTGGCTACTCAGTCCTGGTCTCAGTTTTGAATGTCCATTGAATGTCTTTATTGACTTGTTTTGTCTGTGTCCTCTGTCCTTGCATTCACTCTTTGTGTATCTTTCATTATGGGACACAGTACTTCAATACCCATGTCCCTGACCCTTGATCACTGGACCAAATTTCACTTAAAGGCTCAGAATCTTTCCTTTTTCAGTAAAACGCTGGACCTGCCAGACTCTCTGTGGCTCAGAATGGCCCACCTTTGGACTTGGATGGCCTCTAGAAGGATCTTTCTGCTTCCCACTAATTTAATAAGCCAGAGATATTGTCTTTCAACTGGGCACAAATAGCCATCCGGATGAACAGCCATATATCTTAACTTTTTAGGACCTCTGCAAATCTCCTCCATGGGTGAAGCATTTCCTTGCCCCTGCCCCCACTCCTACTCCTTCCCCCACGATCTCTCAAACCCTCTTCTCCTCCTCCTCCTCCACCCTCTGTTCTCCCTGAGTCACAAGATTTGACTCTACTGGACTCTCCTCCCCTCCTTATTCCCTGCCCTCGTCCCCCAACCACCAACACCCTCTAAGTGATTCCCCTGCAGCTGACTCAGCCTCTCCACCGTTGGACGAAGCTAAGCTAGCCCAGCGCCCTCCAGATAACTCGTCCACGGCACACACAGCCCCTCCTCCCCAGGAGGAAGCTGGCCTGGCTAAGGGAATTCGCTGGCGGCGAATGTTTGAAAACCCTGGAACTCCTGTGATGATCCCCCTATGTCCCTACTTGCCAAAGATTGACAAAGGCAATGGGGGGAAAATGCAAGCCTGCCAATATTGGCCTTTCTCCTCTTCAGACCTATATAACTGGAAAAATAACAATTCCCATTTTTCAGAGGATTCTACCCGGCTCACCTGTCTGGTTGAGTCATTGATGTTTTCAGAGCCGCCTACTTGGGATGACTTTCAACAACTCCTAGGGACTCTCTTTATGATAGAGGAACAAAAGAGAATCCACCTGGAAGCTAGAAAAAAAATCCTAAGACCAGATGGGAGACTGACATATCTTCCCAACATAATCAAAGCCGGCTTTCCCTAGAATCAACCCAACTGGTTCCCCAAAACTTTGAAGGTAGAAAGCATCTGTCCACTTCTCACCAGGTTCTAATAGTGGGCATCCGAGCGGCCGCTAGGTGACCAACTAGTTTGGCCAAGGTAATAGAGCTTATTCAAGGGCCTGATAAATCTCCCTCTATGTTTCTAGAGAGAATTATGGAGGCATAGGATATATACTCCTTTCAATACTCATGCAGAGGATCAAAAGGCATCTGTCACAATGGCCTTTATTGGGCATGCTGCCCTCGATATTTAAAGAAAGTTACAATGCTTAGATGGATTACAAGATATGACTTTGAGAGATTTAGTCAGAGAAGCCGAGAAAGTATACTATAAAAGAGAAACTGAGGAAGAGAAGGGAGCAAAGGGAGGATAAAAGGAACAAAAGACAGACTAATGAGTTGACTAAGGTCCCGGTCACAACAACCAAAGGGCCAGAAAATAAGAAACAGGGAGACAGGAAGGGATACCTGGTCCCACGCCAGAGGCCCCCCTGACCTCAGATCAATGTGCCTACTGTAAAGAAAGAGGACACTGGGTTCAAGAGTGCCCTAGAAAAAGACAGCCACGGCAGGCAGCCATTCTGACTCTTGAGGATGACTACGAAAGTTGGGCCTCAGATCCCCTCCCCAAACTCAGCGTAACTTTTGAAGTGGAGGGGACCCCAGTAAACTTTGAAGTGGATACAGGGGCAATAAACTCAGCCCTGAAGGCCCCATTGGGCCCTCTATCAAATAAAAGGTCTCTAGGTCAAGGGGCTAATGGCTGTAAATGTCGGGCTTGGACAACTAAGAGGACCATGGACCTGGGGAAAGAAAAAATCCATCACTCCTTTTTAGAAATCCCTGAATGCCTGGCCCCATTGATGGGCAGAGATCTGCTCACCAAGCTCCGGACCAAAATAAGTTTTAACCCTGAAGGCCACCAAGTGGAATTTCTAAATCCTCCAGTAAAAACTCCTACAGTCATGGCTCTAACTATGTCAGTAGAAAATGCACATCAACTCACTCACCTTGGTTCAAAGAAACTGGAGGTATTTCTGAAGTATCAAAAACAGAGTTTTTCACTAACAGACTCACAGCAAAATGAAATAACTGAATGGGTATAAAAACCCTGTTTCTTCGATCAATTGGTTAATGCTTACCCTTTCAAGCTTCCTGCAGGAAAGCACCTACCAGGAACCAGACCAGGACAATTCTGGGAAGTGGACTTTACTGAAATTAAGCCAGCAAGGTATGGACATAAATATCTCCTAGTCTTTGTAGATACATTTTCAGGATGGATTGAAGCAATCCCCACAAAAAAAAGAAAAGAAACAGCGCAAATGATGCTCAAGAAGATAGTGGAAGATATTTTTCCAAGATACGTCCTGCCTAAGGTAACAGGGTCTGATAATGCACAGGGGTTCATGGCCCAGGTAAGTCAGGGGTGAGCCAGGAACCTGGGGGTTAATTGGAAGTTATATTGTGCTTATAGACCCCAGAGTTCAGGACAGGACAGGGTGAAAGAATGAATAGAACCATTAAAGAGACCTTAACGAAATTCAGCTTAGCGACCAGCATAAAAGATTGGACTATGCTCCTGCCTTATGCAAATTTTCATGCAAGAAATACTCCCTCTGTTTCTTGAGTAACCTCACCCCCTGTGAAATTCTCTATGGGGCCCCTCCACCAGTAAGCGACCTAACCCCAACTCTAAGACCTAACGATCCCTTCCACACCCCCTTTCTTGACAGACTTAAAGCTCTTGAAAGAACTCAGCGATACCTGTAAAAACAGCTGGCCACTGCCTACCAAACCGGGGACGAGGGGACTCCACATGGATATCAATTAAGAGACTTCATCTATGTAAGACACCATCGGGTGTCATCCCTGGAACCCCGCTGAAAAGGACCATACCAGGTGCTACTTATAACACCTACAGTGGTAAAGGTAGACAGAATCACTTCCTGAATCAATGCCTCTCATCTCAACCCTGCGCCCTGTCCAGATTCTTTCTGCAAACTGTAAAAGACTAGTAACACTTTCAAATTGCGTATTCTCCATGTGGATAAGGCTATAGACTGACCCCTTGGCCACAAATAGTCCTAACCCTCATCAGCCCGTTCACCAGCGATGGCTGATCACAAATCCTACTGGAAAAAAAGTATAATCTATCTTGCATACAGCCACCTTAGGGACCTGGTGGCCATCTCTCCACCCAGACATTTGTCAGTTGGCTATAGGTCTTTCCTATTGGGATATCCCTGATGAAGAGGATCCCACTACAATACCATTAAATACCCTCCGTACCATAGGTAATGGAAACAAACATTATTGATGTGCGGACACGCGAGCCAGATGCAGGTTGGCTAGCCTAGATTACTATGTTTGCCTGGCAGACTATCAAAGCCACACACAGTCACGGCTGTGTGGGGGAAAAGCCGACTTTTTCTGTAAGTCATTGGGATGTGAGCATACAGGGGCTGCCTGATGGAACCCAAACTCCTCATCTAATTCAGTACAGAGCATTGGCCATACTGCCAATTAGATAACCAAAACCGATGGCCGCCAGAGGGGTCTCTAGATCCTCAAATTCTGTGTGACCTTTTTTTTTTAAAGAGAGAGTGAGAGAGAGAGAGAGAGAGAATTTTTAATATTTATTTTTTAGTTATTGGCGGACACGACATCTTTGTATGTGATTCTAAAGATCGAACCCGGGCCACACACATGCCAGGCGAGCGCGCTACTGGTCGAGCCACATCCCCAGCCCCGCGTGACCTTTTTAACTTCTGCAAGTGCTCAAAAGGGTGAAAGGAGGTTTCCCTATGGGCAGGAATTTTCAATCCTTCGCTCACATCATGAACTATGCTTATACAATAGATCCTCACCTTCAGCCTTCTGCTCCAGAGTCTCTGCTGTCACTCCCACCTCAGCAACCAGATTTCTCACCTCCAATTATTAGATCAAAAACCCAAACCTCCGCTGGTTTTCAGACCATTGCCCCCTTGCTGAGGTAGCAGGTACTGAGGTACCCCTCCACCCACTCACTCCTCTCTTTTCCTGTCAGTGCCCACACTGGGTCCCACCAGGTCCTCTTACCAGCTAACCCAAAGCTCAAACCACCTGAGGAAAGCCCTCAGACCCCTATCCAAGATGTAATAAAAATGGCCTTTAATGTTGCTTGTCATCACTGAAAAGGGTTTACTAAGAATTTAAAGTCCCTCACATGCGTTTTGGGATACTCACTCTTGTCTTCCCCTCTGCTCTACCTGTTCTACTGCTCAAGTTTTTGTTGCTAGGAAAATCCCAAACCCCTTTCCCATTATTCTTTTACATCTCTCCTTCCTCATTATCAGATCCTCGGAGCTGCTGTCAGCCCCACCTTTCCTGTCTTCCCCTTCTGTACCAGGCCCACAGAAAAGTCTTAATTGACTTTCTACAGAAGTCTTCACCATGGCTGACTTTAGGACTTTCAGCAAAAGAGTCCCTATAAAAGAGTTCAATGTAGATAAACTTCCTCTTTTATTGTTGCCTTGTTCTACTTGGCCACTGGCTAAAAAAACAGCACTCCTATGCTAGACACCCCCTTACTTGTTTTCCACAAAATATGTGAACAAGACCTCTGCCTGTGAGCTGGGGCTTTACTGAGATGGCTACATTTCTAAGATAAAGAAGTTACCAACTGGGCTCCGTGGTAACACCTGGCAGGGGGGAAAAATTATAAAGGTAAGAAAAAGCTCTCCCCCTTCCACGTGTCCTTGAAAAGTTAACTTGCCCAGAACAGAGGAAAAAACAGAAACAAAAACTGGTTCTTTGAACATCTGCAGACTGTGAACTTCTGAGCCCCTTCCCTTACATGTTGGGTACAACATTCTGAAATTACCTAAACTAGAGATTCAGGGAATTAATTGATTACAACAGAAGCAATGCCCTCTAAATCTGGTTTCAACCAAATAGGACGGTTTCCCTGTCTTCGGTGCTATCTTAGGAGCCTTACCTACAACAGCCTAATTCTATATAATTAAACTTTGTTTATGTTTTAAAGAAATGCACAACAGATGTGATTAATTGTGTAATGGTGCAGATGTTTCCCAGAGTGCTCTAACATGATGCAGATTCATTTGAAGATCAAATAGGGGGGCATACAACCCGTTTCCACTGGGAACATATATCCCTCACTTTAGCCATCCTATTAGGAATAGGAGTTGCTGCAGGGGTGGGCACAGGAACCACTGCACTGGTCCATGGGACACAACAAATGACCCAATTTGAAGCGGCAATAGACCAAAACAAAGATATTAGATACCTCCATCAGAGCTTTGCATGAATCTTTAACCTCTCTCTCTGAAGTTGTTTTACAGAACAGGCGAGTGACACAAAACACACACACATAGAAAAAAAATAGCAATATATATGTCAATAAAAATTCATCACAGATCCAAAAATATTCATTTTACTGAACATGAATTTATGCATAATGTTGTTCAACTAGGAAGCTCACCCATAGGTTGAATATTCAGTTCCAACACGGTTTAGTAGGAGTGATCTCTTCTCACAATTTGTACCTGCCAAGTCATCCACCTTACAAGAATGTATTTGTGGTACCAGGTAGGATTCTTTATATGCATATAAAAATACATGTGCTGAATAGGCTACAGAGAAAGGGAGACAGGAATTCACATATTTGTTAACTTTAAAAAAACATGGAGAACTATTTCAATAAAAAATTGACTAGATTTAACTCCTACTCTGTATCATGCATAGGCAAGTCCAAATATACACCGTGCCTCCTCTGAACTGCTTGTATTTCTATTCTGTTTGGGTTATATTTCTCCATCCTATTAGGATTAGTAGTCAGAGTCTGGTCGGGTATGTATCAGTGTCAGGGATTCAGTATTTCGAATGGAAAATAGGAAATTGAATCCAATATGTATGCAAATATATGCTACACAAAAATCTTCCCACTCTCATCCAGAACAATGCTTTAATATTACCTTCGCCTCAAGTGAGACACAATTAGAGGAGAAGAGTTAGAAAATCTGTGAATACCTATCTGGAATGGAAAATGCTCCAGATTTCACATCTTTGATGGAGGTAGAGGATTTTCTAAAAGTAAGGCACAGGGTAAACACTCCACAAACATGGAGCTCTGCTGGCCTAAAGACTTTTTGAGAATCTGCCTCTGAGGTTGGGCACTTGAAATATAGGTTGTTGTCAGGAGCTTTAGCTTCTTTTGTAGTGAGACCATCAAAGCTGGTTCTCCATCTCTTTGACCTGAAGGACCTGGTTTCTTATTTTCCAATGAACATGAGGCAGCAGGCCTGAATCATCTCTTTGTAGGTAAACTGTGACCACTGGTGACTTAGTGTCTCTCTGAGTGAACTGTGAAGCCATTTGGTCCTCCTCCACTTTTTGTGGTGTTGTTCCTGCTGCACTGGGAGTTTGATATTCGCTTCATGAAATACAAAGAGTCCAACTGGGACACAGTGCTGGAGGGAGTTCTGTCACGTGTGGTGGGTCAGGGTCTGCAGGAGAATGCACCAACCAGGCTTCTATCCCTCATAGCTTGCCCCATTGCCCCCTTGTCCATATAAACCTGATTCTGAACATTGCCCTGAAACCTCTCCATATAACAACATGACATTACATATAAGGATCTGCTGGCTGCACAATGTCAGTCACAAGCCATTTGGAATCCATTGGTAGATCCTCATGGCCCTACCACGGATGTTTTAACACACACCTGCCCACCACTGTTCTAGGCCCACTACTCAGCAGACTCCAACGTACTGGCATCTCTGTTCTACACCATTTTCATGAAACCCAGTCAATCAGGCACTGTCTTGTATACTCATGATCAGCAACAGGACATTCAAAGGTTCTCCAGTGCCACCTGGTCATGGGAATTTCAATAATTACATGGTGTTCTTCTAGTCATTTTTTAAGGATGAAGTTGGAGGCACTGTGGGTTTCACTTCATTCAAGAACCATTAAATGTTGAGGAAGCTCATTTCAATGAAAGTTCTGGAGAACTCTCACAGGCAAGGCTTACCAAAGAGAGGCCAAAAGGTCACATGAAGCCACGCCAATTGAGGTCTACAATGTTAGGTCTATGTGTGTTTTGACTCTCAACTATGGCTGCCAAGTCTTTCACAATAAAATCATATGATATCTTGGCTGAGATTCCCAGTGCTCTGTGGAAAGCCACCATGAGCCTAGGTCTCAGTTTCCAAGGGCGACTCTCATGCGTGGCCTCCTGAAGTCCCATCACAATTCATGGAAATACTTCTCTGAGGTCAGTTCCACAACACAGTCACTAAGGGGAATAACACCAGAGTTCAAGCCCAGGTGGACCCAGACCTTTCTTCCAACCGCCACACAAATGACCACAATTAAAACCAAAACACTCCCACATGGCCCTTATCTTCTTCCATATAGCCACTCTGGTAACCTCTGGCTGGAGGATTCCATGAGGTCTCAGCCAAAGAGAGTGTCCAAAATAGGCTCCCTTGCCCCTATTTTGCCTAAAGTCAGGGTGGCCTGGACACCCTTTCCATGAAACAGGAGTGATTAATTAAGCCTCCCATTAATCTCTGTTTCTCCAATTTGAGGCCTACTGACTTTCAGGTATAGATTCTTTATGTGATTTGAAGTCATGCAAAAACCCAAGCACCTCTGCAGGGCTTTGAAGAACTCGTTTGACCCAAAGAATACCTATTCTCACTTGATGGAGGTCAGGAACCTAACAGAGGAAGGCGAGAGACTTCATCCACAATGACTGATCTTTTGGCAATTATGGTTTTGGATGCAGACATGGGATCATTCTTTAGATCCATCAGGTGCTGAGAATCAAAGTCACAGCCACATACAAGGCCAAGAGGCTAAATCAGACACATCCCTTTCCAAAGCAATTAAGCAAAGAGCCACAGGTGATGCCCATTCATTTCCATTTGAAAACTGTATTCTTCAGGCTTCACAAAGGGGTGGCCTGAGTCAAAGTCCTTCCTGACATTCTGGGCAACAGAACAATAGGTAAGCAAAAGGCCCAAAGCAGGGTATATCCACTGAGACTTTCCTGGTCACACTGATATCTGAGTTTTTTGAGATGCTGGCCATTCCCTTCAGCTATCCTGTACATGGCCATGTCAAAGACCTTGGAGGTGGTACATATCTTGGACAAAAAACCATGAGCCAATTCTGGAGAGTGGCCAGAATTCAGGAAGAAATCAGGGACTTAGGAAGGTAGTAGTTATTGCCCATCCATAAGGCAAGCCGCACTCCATTCATAAATTGGGCAGGATCAATACTGGGAAGCTTTCTACTAGACAGGACACATCCATTATTGCATTCTCTTTTCTCATGTCTACAACAGCGGACACAGTGGGATACACAGACATAGAAACACTCATCTTGTCAAACGACTTACTAGAAACAGTTCACTTCAAACCAAACAAACCACCTTTCCTACCTATTACCAGAACATGAGACAAAACCACAAACCCACACTCACAAAGGCACCTCCTTCCCTCAAGTATGTGTGTGTCTCTCCGTAGTTTACTCTGAGTGGTGGGCCATACTATGTTCCCCCGAAATGGCCTGTCCTCTCTCAGATCTGGTTTCCTTGGCCAATTCTGTGAAGTTGTCAGGAAAAAGTGATGAGCCACTACCTACTTTCTCAGGAAAAGTCCCTCTTCAGAGCTCTCCTGGCATTTGGCCATACTCAACTCAGTAGGTACCGAGAAAGACTGACTCTGTTCTTGGAAAATCCAAACAAGTGAGCCCACTGGGACTGGGACTGGGATTGCCTCTCAGTGTCTGGCTTCTTGGATAGCATGTACAGAGTGTTCCATCACCAAGTAAATGAGGTATGTCACATTCTTTGGAACTGAATGAGGCCACTGCCTTGGAAACCCCTTTGTCCTAACAGTTGCTTCCAACGGTCCCATGAGATGGAAGCTGCCCCTACTTCCTGTGACACTTTCACAGGTTAGAATGGTATATCATCCATAGGCACCCGGGAACAGTTCTCCACACAGGCCTGGTTTGGTCCATCTTCTCTACAATTAGGAGAGAGAGGCTGATTCAGACACATCCCTTCATCCTGACCACGTTGTTTGCCATGGAAGATGACTTTTGCTCTCTCAGGTCCTTCATACCTCCCTACAACTTCTCCAGGTATCATTTCTGCATGTACCTTTGAGGTTTTCAGCAGGTGGAAGGTCCCCTACTTTCCTGTATTTTAAGAACAACTCTGTCCCTGCTCTTCTGTAAATTGAGATTGAGGGAACAGTGTATGTTTAGGATTAATAACAGGTTCGATTTGGGTTAGGAATCATTCTGTGTGATGAATAATGGTATTCGGAACCTGCGATATTTACAAAAACATAGAGGTGAAATATAAGTATGGAAACAGAAATCTAGGTATGATTTTAAGCCCAGAATGGCATTGAGCCCTTGATTGGGATACTTAGCTTTGAATTATGTTCTCTAACCATGTCTCAGATAATTCAATATACAATGTCACAGGACCTTGCACCTGGGTAGATTGAATGTAGAAGAGAACATCTAGTCAAAAAGCGATAGTAGGTAGGATTAGGAAGATAGTTGGTAGGTTTAGGAAGAAGAGTGAGTATAGGATTGAGACCAAAAATTCTTTAGCAATAGGGTTTCGGTTAGAGAGTGAATGAAAATGTCAGCATACGTGAAGAGTCAGTCACAATGATGAACTGGGGAAAATATGTAGGAAATCAGGCATCAATAGAGACAATATGAAATCAGGCAAAGTATAAAGTGAGTGATAGGATTAGACATTTTCAAGAGGGTTGAGTTTGAATATATAATCATTGGAAGAAACAAATATGATGTCACCAATAGGATTGACATTTGATAGCATTAGGCAACCTGGACATGGATTTTTTTAGTTATCCATGTTCACTTTTCTTTTAGGCTTTGGTACAATCATAAGTGTGACCTTTACATTTTTTGTTCAGAATTTTACTGTGATAAAATGTATATGTGGATCAGGTGACATGAGTATTTCTTCCACCATTTCTGGGAGCAATATTTTGAAGACATATACAGTAGTGTTAGGGGTACAAAGAGGTGTACCCTGTGTCTATGAATATAGAGATAATGCATGAGTAGACCATCCTGTGAATAAATAATATAACTGGTTCCACTTTAAATAATGGAATTGACATCTGAAACTATATAGGAAATCTTATGTTGATATACAATCATTTATTCCAACCAGTTATACATCTAATGGAAATATTAGGATTATGGTTTATCATGAAGGGTGTTTGAGTTTTGCTTCATAAGTGATTATAAAAAATGAAAATATTGTGATTGGAAAAAAGTCTTTTGAAAAACCATTCAAGAAACATGGAGGAATACATGTGTTCTGAAGCAGGAAGTGATTGATGATGAAAAAAATGCCTATAAGTTTTTTAACTTTTGGATGAAATATATATCCTATGATGTGCATAAACTGAAGAAATAGTAATGTACCAGTGTTGAATAAAAATGAACCGCAAAATACACATCATGTCCCCTAAGAATCTACTTGCATTGATGTTAACTGGGACAGTAACTGTAGAAATATTAGAATTTGTGTGCACCATTCACTGAATTTAGTTTTCAGTACTAGGAAACAAATATGTATTTCAGGTGGATGATTATTTCTGAGAATGATCTTGTGGAAAGTTTGTTATAAATCCACATATATGAATATGAATGAATTTAGGGAGTGTATAATAAGACACATATATTTCATATATACACACTCACACGCACAGACATTAAAAAGTAACAATATTGGAGATCCAACATGGCGGCGGGCATGGAGAAATCAAGTCTCTGACCTCTTAAGCTGCGCGGGCATAGGGAGTCGTAAACTGTCTAAATGCTGTTTGCTCAGAATCACTAGGCAATGCTGACCTGACGTCGATCTGGGGCGAACAGTCTGGGCCCTTCAGAACACACACAGAGCCCGGATTAGCTGCATACAAGCTCAGATTTGCCTGCTTCTCGTGACTCAGAACTAACGTTCCTGCTGAAATAACTGGTCGGCCCTTCTGAATTTACAGAGGTAAAAGCAAACTGAGCCTTCATAGGCAGTGGCCACTGGATTGAAATGGGGCTTGGGAGAGACAGTTAGGACCAACCGTTGCATTGGTCACCTGGCAAAAGGAATGAACGGTCACCATTTACATGGGATAACACCATGGCAGAGAACTGACGTCATGGGCAGAGGAGATAACTTTATTGAAATCAGCACGACAGGTGTGTAATCCCCTATCTATCTCTCTCCACACAGCTGGGAAACCTTAAGGGCCCCTCCCAGCTCTCCCTTAAGGGACCCTCCCAGCTCTCCCATGAGCAAGATAGCCAGACCAAGGGAATCAGGTGTGGCGCGGGACTCGCGGTGCGGAATTCCCAGCTACCACTCCCACCAGTGCTGACAACCAGCACCAGCTAATGGGGGCATGGGTACCGGAGGGTAAGCAAATTTGCTGGGGGCTGTCAGCCCAAAGCTCTACAAACTTAGGGTCTGAGGAGGGCAAACAGGGAGAGTGTGCCAGGCGTTCATGAAAACAGGGCTACCAGGAGCAGAGACCTGACATGTAGCCAGTATTGTGGTGAGCGTCACAGTTGAGTGGAGCCTGGCTTGAGGAAACACAAGAGAAGGCCCTAGGTACTCAGGATTAGAGACCCACCCAATCTGGGAGGAAGAGCTGCTGCACAGTGATCGGTTCCCACCTATTGAGAGGAGACGCTTGGCCCAGTGAGTACAGCTCCACCTACTGAAAGAGAAGTTAATTGAACTCTATGACTTCATGTATTTTTATTATTTTTTTTATTTTTAGTTTTTTTTCTTTTTCTTTCATTTTCATATTTTTGTTGTTGTTCTTTAACTTATTTTAATGTTTTTATTTTTTAATTTTATTATTATTATTATTATTAATTTAAATTTTAATTTTCATTTTTTAAATTATCATTATTATTTTAAAAATTTATTTTTTCTTTATTTTCTATTTTTTTCTTTTGTCTTTTTATTTCTTTTCAATTTTCTTATTCCCTCTTCCTTGAATTCTACCTACCTATTCTCATTCTCTTTAGTGACTTCTTCCCATCCCTTCTGATATCTTTCCTCCCAAGCTTCAAATAAATTTATAAGAGTAAGCAGTAACTCAGCACTCAAACAGAACAAGAAGTAACATGAGCAGCATAAAAAGGCAAGAAAGAAAAGGAGTACAAACAATGAAGGACAACCTAAATTTTCAGGAGGACCTAGAATCATCAGAAAAATGGTCATATAAAGAACTCAAGGAATACCTTAGAGAAATGAAATGGAACCTTAAAGAGGATACGAGACAGCAAATACATACAGTGAAAGAACACATTGAAAATGAATTACATAAACAGATAAAAGAAGAAGTTAAGCATCTTTATCAAGGATAGAGATTATAAAAAAATCAAACAATAATTCCAGAAATGAAGGAAACGATAAACCAAATTAAAAACTCAATTGAGAGTATCACTAACAGAGTGGAGCAAATAGAATACAGAATGTCACATAATGAAGACAAAATATATCATCTTGAAAAGAGTCTAGCCAACACAGAAAGGCTGGTAAAAAATCACGAGAAAAACATCCAAGAGATATGGGATAACATAAAAAAACCAACTGATGAGTCATCTGGATAGAGGAAGGTACAGAGATTCAAACCAAGGGAATGAGTAAACTGCTGAATAAAATAATTACAGAAAACTTTCCAGAAATAAAAAAGGAAACGGATATACAAATTGTAGATGCTTACAGGACACAGAGCACACAAAATTACAGTAGACCAAAGCCAAGACACATTGTTATGAAGATATCCAATATACAGAACAAAGAGAAAATATTAAAAGCTTAAAGAGAAAAGTGGCAGATTACATTCAGGGGTAAACCAAAAATGTTAAGAACGGATTTTTCATCACTGACACTGAAAGTGAGAAGATTCTGGAACAATGTATTTCAAACACTGAAAGACAATGGATGCCTACCAAGAATTCTGTATCCAGCAAAATTAAGCTTCAGGTACGACAACAAAATAAAAATCTTTCATGATAAACAAAAGCTAAAAAAAATTTTCAGTCAGAAAACCAGCATTGCAAAGTGTCTTGAGCAAAACACTACACGAGGAAAAAATAAAAAACAACAACCAAAACCATCAGTGGGAAGTGCCTCAGTAATGACAGAGGGCGGGGGAAAAGCTAATCATGGAGAAACAAACTAAATTAAAAAAAAAAAAAAAGATAAATATTCAAACATGGCTGACAGTACAAACCATATATCAATAGTAATAATAATGGTTTAAACTCTCCAATAAAGCAACATAGGCTTGTAGCTTGGATTCAAAAAACAAATCCAACAATATGTTGCCTCCAGCAGACACATCTGAATGCAAAAGACATACAAAGGCTGAAGGTGAAAGGTTGGGAAAAAATATACCATGCACACGGTTCTCATAAGCAAGCAGGGGTGGCCATCCTCATATCTAATAAAATCGACTTCAAGACTAATTTAATCAAAAGGGATAAGGAAGGACATTATATACTGTTAAAAGGAACCATTCACCAACAAGACATAAAAATTATCAATATTTACGCACCATTTAATGGTGCTGCGACGTTCATAAAAAAAATTCTTCTCAAGTTCAAGAATCAAATAGACCACAACACAATAATTATGGGTGACTTCAACACACCTTTCTCATCATTGGACAGATCCTCCAAACAAAAGTTGAATAAAGAAACTATAGAACTCAATATCACAATCAATAACCTAGACTTAACTGACATATGTAGAATATATCAACCATCATCAAGTGGATATACTTTTTTCTCAGCAGCACATGGATCCTTCTCAAAAATAGACTATATATTATGCCATAGGGCAACCCTCAGTAAATATAAAGGCGTGGACTTAATACCATGAATTTTATCTGATCATAATGGAATGAAACTGGAAATCAATGAAAAAGAAGGAAGGAAAAATCCTACATCACATGGAAAATGAACAATATGTTACTGAATGATCAATGGGTTACAGAAGACATAAATGAGGAAATCAAAAAATTCTTAGAGATAAATGAAAATACAGACACAACATATCGAAATCTATGGGACACAATGAAAGCAGTTTTAACAGGGAAATTCATCACATGGACGTCATTCCTCAAAAAAAAGAAAGAACAACAAATAGATGAGCTAACACTTCATTTCAAAGCCGTAGAAAAGGAAGAGCAAAACAACAGCAAATGTAGCAGAAGGCAAGAAATAATTAAAATCAGAGCGGAAAACAACGAAATTGAAACAAAAGAAATTATTGAAAAAATTAACAAAAGTAAAGCTTGGTTCTTAGAAAAATAAATAAGATCGATAGACCCTTAGCATCCCTTTATGTTCAAAACATTAGAAAAACTAGGGATAACAGAAACTTACCTCGACATTGTAAAAGCTATCTATGTTAAGCCTCAGGCTAGCATCATTCTGAATGGAGAAAAATTGAAGCATTCCCTCTAATATCTGGAACAAGACAGGGATGTCCTCTACCACCGCTTCTATTCAATATAGTTCTCAAAACACTGGCCAGAGCGATTAGACAGATGAAAGTAATTAAAGGCATAAAAATAGGAAAAGAATAACTTAAATTATCACTATTTGCAGCTGACATGATTCTATATATAGAAGACCCAAAAGGGTCTACAAGAAAACTACTAGAACTAATAAATGATTTCAGCAATGTGGCAGGATATAAAATCAACATGCATAAATCAAAGGCATTTCTGTATATCAGTGACAAAACCTCTGAAACAGAAATGAGAAAAAAAAAACACTCCATTCACCATATCCTCAAAAAATAAAAATAAAATCTTTGGGAATCAACCTAACAAAAGAGGTGAAAGATTTATACAATGCTTACTACAGAACCCTATAAAGAGAAGTAGAATAAGACCTTAGAAGATGGAAAAATATACACTGTTCATGGATAGGGAGAACTAACATCATCAAAATGGTGATATTACCAAAAGCTCTCTATAGGTTTAACGCAATGCCAATCAAAATCCCAACGGCATTTCTTATAGAAATAGAGAAAGCAATCATGAAATTCATATGGAAAAATAAAAGACCCAGAAAAGCAAAAGCAATTCTAACCAGGAAGTGTGAATAAGGCGGTATAGCGATACCAGATTTCAAACTAAATTTCAGAGCAATAGTAACAAAGAAAGGATGGTACTGGTACCAAAACAGGCGGGTGGACCAATGGTACAGAATGGAGGACACAGAGATTAATCCACAATGCTACAACAATCTTATATTTGATAAAGGAGTTAAAAGCATGCAATGGAGGAAGGATAGAATCTCCAACAAATGGTGCTGGGAAAACTGGAAATCCATATGTAACAAAATGAAACTGAATCCCTTTCTCTCGCATGCACAAAAGTTAACTCAAAATGGATCAAGGACCTTGATATCAAATCAGAGACATGGCATCTGATAGAAGAAAAAGTTGGCTACGATCTACATACTGTGGGGTCGGGCTCCAAATTCCTCAATAGGACACCCATAGCACAAGAGTTAATAACTTGTATCAACACATGGGACTTACTCAAACTAAAAAGTTTTTTTCTCAGCAAAAGAAACAATAAGAGAGGTAAATAGGGAGCCTACATCCTGGGAACAAATCTTACTCCTCACACTTCAGATAGAGCCCTAATATCCAGAGTATACAAAGAACTCAAAAAATTAAACAATAAGATAACAAATAACCCAATCAACAAATGGGCCAAGGACCTCAACAGACACTTCTCAGAGGAGGACATACAATCAATCAACAAATACATGAAAAAATGCTCACCATCTCCAGCAGTCAGAGAAAGGTGAATCAAAACCACCCTAAGATACCATCTCACTCCAGGAAGATTGGCAGCAATTATGAAGTCAAACAACAAGTGCTGGCGAGGATGTGGGAAAACAGATACACTTATACATTGCTGGAGGGACTGCAAATTGGTGCAGCCAATTTGGAAAGCAGTATGGAGATTCCTTGGAAAGCGGGGAATGGAACCACCATTTAACCCAGCTATTCCCTTTCTCGGTCAATTCCCTAAAGACCTAAAAATAGCGTGCTACAGGGACACTGCTACATCAATGTTCATAGCAGCACAATTCACAATAGCAAGACGGTGGAACCAACTTAGATGCACTTCAATAGATGAATGGATACAAAAAAATGTGGCATTTATACACAATGGAGTATTACTCTGCATTAAAAAATGACAAAATCATGGAATTTGCAAGGAAATGGATGGCACTAGAGCAGATTATGCTAAGTGAAACTAGCCAATCCCAAAAAAAAAACAAATGCCAAATGTCTTCTTTGATATAAGGAGAGTAACTAAGAACAGAGAAGAGATGAAGAGGATGAGAAGACGATTAACATTAAAACAAGGATGAGAGGTGGGAAGGAAAGGGAAAGAGAAGGGAAATTGCATAGAAATGGAAGCAGACCCTCAGGGTTATACAAAATTACATACAAGAGGAAGTGAGAAGAAAGGGAAAATAATACAAGGGAGAGAAATTTATTACAGTAGAGAGGGTAGAGAGAGAAGAGGGAAGGAGAGGGGAGGGGAGGGGGATAGTAGAGGACAGGAAAGGCAGCAGAATACAACAGACACTAGTATGGCAATATGTGAATCAATGGATGTGTAAGTGATGTGATTCTGCAATCTGTATACGGGGTAAAAATGGGAGTTCATAACGCACTTGAATCAAAGTGAGAAATATGATATATCAAGAACTATGTAATGTTTTGAAAAAGCATAAATAAAAATTTTTAAAAAAGGAAACTAATTTTGGTGAATGATGCACGCGAATCCTAATATTTCTACAGTAACTGACCCAGTATAATATCAATGCAAGTAGATTCCTTTGGTACATGATGTGTACTTTGACGTTTATTTTTATTCAACACTGGTACATTACAATTTCATCAGTTTATGCACATTAAAGGATATATATTTCATCCACAATTTAGCAAATTTATAGGCATTTGTTTCATTTTCAATCACTTCCTGCTTCAGAACACATGTCTTCCTCCATATTTCTTGACTGGTAATTTCATGAGACTTCTTTCTAAACACATTATTTTCAATTTCCATAATCACTTTTGAAGCAAAACTCACAAACACTTCATGATAAACAATAACCCTAAGATGACAATTAGATATATAACTGGTTGGAATGAATGATTGTATGTCAATATATGATTTCTTATATATATTCAGATATCAATTCAATCCATTATTTAAAGTGGAACCAGTTATATTATTTATTTACAGTATGTTCTATTCATGCATTATCTCTATATTCATAGACACAGGGTACAGCACTTTGTACCCCCAATACTAATTTATATGTCTTCAAATATTGCTCACAGAAATGGTGAAAGAAATTCTCATGTCACATGATCTACATATATATTTTATCACAATAATTTTCTAGGCACAAAATACAAAGGTCACACTTATGATTGTACCAAATCCTAAATGAAAATTGAACATGGATTACTAAAATCATCCATGTCCAGGTAGCCTAATGCTTTCAAATGTCATTTCTATTGGTGACTACATATTTGTTTCTTCCTAAGATTATGTATTCAATCACAATCTTGTTGAAAATGTCTAAACCTATCACTCACTTTATAATTGCCTGATTTTGTAATGTCTCTATTGATATTTTCTTTTCTATATTTTCCCCAGTTCATCATTGTGACTGACTCTTCGCATATGCTGACATTTACATTCACTCTATAAATGAAACCCTATTGCTAAAGAACATTTGATCCAAATTTTATACTCACTCTTTTTCCTAAACTTACGACTGTCTTCCTAATCCTACCGACTATCTCAATTTGAGTGGATGTTCTCTTCTACAATCAATCATCCAAGGTACAAGGTCCTATGCCTTTGATTATCAATTTATCTGAGACAAACGTGCAGAACACAATTAAAAGCTAAGAATCCCAATCAAGGGCCTAATGCCCTTCTGGGCTACAAATCTTACCTAGATTTCTGTTTTCATACTTATATTTCACCTCTAAAGTCTTATAAATATCGCAGGTTCCCAATACCATTATTCATCAAGCAGAATGATTCCTAACCCATACACTGTTCCCTCAATCTAACTTTACAGAAGAGCATGGACAGAGTTCGTCTTGCATTTCATCAATGTATGGGATCTTCCACCTTCTGAGAACCTCAAAGGTCCTTGCAGATTTGATCCTTGGAGAAGATGTAGGCAGCTATGAAGGACCTGACAGATCAAAAGTCATCTTCTATGGCAAACAACCTGGTCAGGATGAAGGGTTGTGTCTGAGTAAGCCTCTCTCTTCTTAATGTCGAGAAGATGGACCAAACCAGGCCTATGTGGAGAGCTGTTCCCGCAAACTGGTGCAGCCAATTTGGAAAGTAGTATGGAGATTCTTGGGAAAGCTGGGAATGGAACCACAATTTGACCCAGCTATTGCCCTTTTCGGACTATTCCCTGAAGACCTTAAAAGAGTGAACCTCAGGGATACTGCCACATTGTTGTTCATAGCAGTACAATTCACAATTGCTACACTGTGGACCCAACCCCGATGCCCTCTAATAGATGAATGGATAACAAAAATGTGGCATTTATACACCATGGAGTATTATGCAGCACTAAAATATGACAAAATCATGGAATTTTCAGGGAAATGGATGGTACTAGAGCAGATAATGCTTAGTGAAGCTAGCCAATCCCTAAAAAACAAATACCAAATGTCTTCTTGGATATAATGAGAGCAACTAAGAACAGAACAGGGAGGAAGAGCAGGAAGAAAAGATTAACATTAAACAGAGACATGAGGTGGGAGGGAAACGAAGAGAAAAGGGAAATTGCATGATAATGGAGGGAGACCCTCATTGTTACACAAAATTACATATAAGAGGTTGTGAGGGGAATGGGAAAATAATCAAGGAGAGAAAAGAATTACAGTATATGGGGTAGAGAGAGAAGATGGGAGGGGAAGGGAGGGGGGATAGTAGAGTATAGGATAGGTAGCAGAATTCAACAGTAACTAATAGGGCATTATGTAAAAATGTGAATGTGTAACCAATGTGATTCTGCAATCTATAATTGGCGTAAAAATGGGAGTTCATAACTCACTTGAATCCAATTTATAAAATATGATATGTCAAGAGCTTTGTAATGTTTTGAGCAACCAAAAAAAGAAAAAGAAAGTAGCAATATATATTCCAATCGAAATTCATCGTGAAATATATAAAATCCACAGATGCAAAAATATTCATTTTACTGAACATGGATTCATGTATAATGTTATTCAACTAGGAAGCTTACCCATAGGTTGAATTTTCAGTTCCAACAGCGTTTAGGAGGAGTGATCTCTTCTCACAATTTTTATCTGCCAATTCAGCTACCTCACAAGTATGTACGTGTGATACCCAGTAGGACTCTCTATGTGCATATAAAAATACATGTGCTGAATAGGCTACAGAGAAAGGGAGACAGGATTCCCATATTTGTTAACTTTAAAAACACATGTAGAATTATTTCAACAAAAAATTGACTAGACTTAACTCCTATACTATATAATGCAAAAGGCAATTCCAACTACACACCATGCCTCCTCTCAACGGCTTGTATTTCTATTCTGTTTGGGTTATTTTTTACCATCATATTAGGATTATTAGTCAGAGTCTAGTAGGGTATGGGTTAGTGTCACGAATTCAGTATTTCAAATGGAAAATTGGAAAATGAATTCAATGTGTATGTAAATATGTGCTACACAAAAATCTTCCCACTCACATCCAGAACAATGCCTTGACATTACCTTTGCCCCAAGTTAGACACAATTAGAGTAAAAAAGTGTGAAAATCTGTGAATACACATCTGGAATGGAAAATGCTTGGGAGTTCACATACGTGGAGGTGGTAGAGGAGTTTCCAAAAGTAAGGGACAGTGTAAACACTCCACAAACATGGAGCTCAGAGAGCCTAAAACTATTTGAAAAACTGCCTCTGAGTTTGGGCACTTGAAATATATGTTGTTGTCAGGAGATTTGGCTTCCTTTGTAGTGAGACCATCAAAGCTGGGTCTGCATCTATGTGACCTGAAGGACATGGTTTCTTATTTTCCAATGAACATGAGCCAGCAGTGATATATCCTCTCTTTGTAGTTAAACTGTGGTCACTGTGGGCTAAGTGTATCCCTGTGTGGACTGTTAAGCCATTTGGTCATCCTCCACTTTTTGTGGTATTTTTGCTGCTGCACTGGGAGTTTGGTATTTGCTTCACAAAATGCAAGGAGCTAACTGTGACACAGTGCTGGAGGGAGTTCTGTCACGTGTGGTGGGTGAGGGTCTGCAGGAGAATACACCAACCAGACTTCTTTCCCACATAAATTGCAAAAATAACCATAGCAACCTGATTCTGAACATTGCCCAGAAAGCTTTCCATATAACAAGATGCCTTTACATATAAGGGTCTGCGGGCTGCACCATGTCAGTCACAAGCCATTTGGAAGCCAATGGCAGATCCACATGGCCCCACCATGATGTTTTATCACACACCTGCCCACCCCTGCTCTAGGCCCACTACTTGGCATGCCACAAATTACTGGCATCTCTGTTCTACACCATTTTCATGAAACCCAGTCAAACAAGGCACTGTCAGGTATACTCATGATCAGCAACAGGAAATCCAACGTTTCTCCAGTGCCACCTGGTCATGGGAATTTCCAAAATTTCATGGTATTTATCTAGCCATTTTTCAAGGATGAAGTTGGAGGCACTGTGGGTTTCAATTCATTCAGGAACCATTAAGTTTTGAGAAAGCTCATTTCAATGAAAGCTCTGGAGAACTCCCATAGGCAAGGCTTCCCAAAGAGTGACCAAAATGCCACATGAAGCCAGGCCAATTGAGATCTACAATGTGAGGTCCATGTGTGTTTTAACTCTCAACTATGGCTGCCAAGTCTTTCAAAATAAAATCATGTGATATGCTAGCTGAGATTCCCAGTGGTCTGTGGAAAGCCACCCTGGGCCTAGATCTCAGTTTCCAAGGGCGACTCTCATGAATGACCTTTTAAAATCTCAACACATTTCATGGAAATACTTCTCTGAGTTCAGTTCCAGAACTCAGTCTCTAAGGAGAATCACACCAGAGTTTGTTCCCAGGTGAACCCAGTCATCCATTCCAACCGCCACAAAAATAACCACAATTAAATCCAAAACACTCCCACATGGCCGTCATCTTCTTCCATATAGACACTCATCATTATGTCTGGCTGAAGGTTACTATGAGGGTCACAGC
This sequence comes from Callospermophilus lateralis, assembly GCF_048772815.1. Lineage (NCBI taxonomy): Eukaryota > Metazoa > Chordata > Mammalia > Rodentia > Sciuridae > Callospermophilus > Callospermophilus lateralis. Next base: position 3,156,180 of record NW_027512569.1, read on the forward strand.
CCAAGAAAGTGTCCAAAATAAGCTCAATTGCCCCTCATTTGCTTAAAATCAGGGTGGCCTGGGCACTTTTCCTGTGAATCAGGAGTGATGAAATATTCCTGCTGTTAAAGTGTTCCGCTTCTCCAATTTGAGTCCTACTGGCTGTCAGGTATATATTCTTTTTTCTGATTTGGAGCCATGAGAAAACCGAAGCACCTATGGGCTAGCCTCTTCAGGGATTTGAAGAACTCATTTGACCCAAATGATTCCTATTCTCACTTGATGAAGGTCAGGAACCTAACACAAGAAGGCAAAAAAATTCATCCACAATGACTGCTCTTTTGGCCATTTTCGTTTTGGAAAAACATGGGATCTTTCTTTAGATTCATCACGTGCTGAGAATCTAAGCCACAACCTCACACAAGGACAAGAGGCTGATTCAGACACATCCTATTCCAAAGCAATTAAGCAAAGAGCCACAGGTGATGCTCATTCTTTTCCATATGAAAACAGTTTTCATCAGGCTTCACAAATGTGTGGCCTGAGGCAATGACCTTCCTGAAATTTAGGTTAATAGAAACATAAGTAAGCAAATGGCCCAAAGCAGGGTTTCTCCACTGAGAATTTACTGGTCACACTGATATCTGAGTTTTCTGAGATGCTCCCATTCCTTCAGCTATCCAGTACATGGCCATGTCACAGAGCCTTCTGGTGATACATGATCCTATTCTGGAGAGTGGCCAGAATTCATGAAGGAAACAGGAACTTAGGGAGATAGTAGGTTTTGCCCATCCATAAGGCAAGCTGCAGTCCATTCATCAAATGGGCAAGATGAATGCTGGGAAGCTTTCTACTAGAGACAACACATCCATTAATGCATTCTCTTTTCTAATGTCTGCAACCACGGATACAGTGGGATACACAGATATAGAAACACTCACCATGTCAAAAGACTTTCAAGAAACAGTCCACTCCAAACCAAACAAACCGCCTTTCCTACCTACTCTCAGAACATGAGAAAACACCACAAACTCACACCCACAACAGCAAAGTCACCTCCTTCCCCCAAGTAGGTCTGTGACGATCCGGAGTGTCTTCTGACTGGTGGACCATATAATGTTCCCCCGAAATGGTCTGTCCTGTCTCAGATTTGGTCTCCTTGGCCAAGTCTGTGAAGTTGTCAGGTGCCAGCGGTGAGCCACTACCTGCTTTCTCAGGATAGGCCTGTCTTCAGAGCTCTGCTGGCATTTGTCCATCCTCACGTCAGTAGGTACCAAGAAAGACTGACACTGTCCTTGGGAAAAGCAAACAAGTTATCCCACTGGCACTTGGACTGGGACTGCCTCTGGGTGCTTGGCTTCCTGGATCCCAAGTTCAGAGAATTCTATCACCAAGGAAGTGAGGTAAGGTCACTTCCTTCAGGAACTGAATGAGGTCACTGCTTTGGTAACCACTTTGTCCTAACAGTTGCATCCAAGGTTCCCATGAGATGGCGGCTGCCCCTACATACTGTAACATATTCAGAAGTTAGAATTCTATATCACCCATAGGAACTTGGGAACTGCTATGCACACAGGCCTGGTTTGGTCTATCTTTTCTACAATAAAAAGAGAGAGGCTGATTCAGACACATCAGTTCATCCTGACCAGGTTGTTTGCCATGGAAGATGACTATTGCTCCCTCAGGTCCTACATAGCTGCATACATCTTCTCCAAGGATCATTTCTCCATGGATCTTTGAGGTTCTCATCAGGTGGAAGGTCACCTATATTCCTATATTGTAAGACCAACTCTCTCCCAGCTCTTCTGTATGTTATACTAAGGGTAGAGTTTATGGTTATGTGTAATAACAGCTTTGATTTGGGTTAGAAATCATTCTGCGGGATGAATAATGTGATTGGCAACCTGCGATATTTACAAGAGTATATAGGTGACATCAAAGTATGAAATCAAAAATTTAGGTAAGATTTGAAACCCAGAAAGGCATTGGGCCCTTTAGTGAGATACTTAGCTTTGAATTATGTGCTGCACATTTGTCTCAGATAAATCAATATACAAAGGCATAGGATCTTGTACCTTGGATGATTGAATGTTGAAGAGAACATCCAGTCAAAAAGAGATAGTCAGTAGAATTAAGAACGCAGTCGGTAGGCTTAGAAAGAAGAGTGAGTATAGGATTTGGAACAAAAGTTCTTTAGCAATAGGGTTTTGGGTAGAGAGTGAATGTAAATGTGAGCACATGTGAAGAGTCAGTCAAAATGACGAACTGGGAATAACATGTAGGAAAGCAGATATCAATAGAGACATTAGGAAATCAAGCAAAGTATAAAGAGAGTGATAGGATTAGACATTTTCAACAGGTTTGAGGTTGAATATATAATCTTAAGAAGAAACAAATATGTAGTCATCAATTGGATTGACATTTGAGAGCATTAGCCAACCTGGACATGGATGTATTTAGTAATCCGTGTTCACTTTCCATTTAGGCTTTGGTACAATCATAAGTGTGACCTTTGCTTTTTGTGTCCAGAATATTCTGTGATATAATGTATATGTGGATCAGGTGTCATGTGTATTTCGTCCACCATTTCTAGGAGCAATATTTTGAAGATGTATAAATTAGTATGGGGGTACAAATAGGTGTACCTTGTATTTATGAATATAGAGTTAATGCATGAATAGACCATACTGTGAATAAATAGTATAACTGGATCCACTTTAAATAATTGATTGAAGTGATATCTGAAAATACATAAGAAATGTTATATTGATATAATATCATTCATTCCAACCAGTTATATATCTAATGTTCATCTTAGGGTTATGGTTTATCATGAAGGGTGTTTGAGTTTTGTTTCAAAAGTGATTATGGAAATCAAAAATAATGTGTTTGGAAAGAAGTCTCATGAAAAGATCAGTCAAGAAACATAGAGAAATACATGAGTTCTGGAGAAGGAAGTGATTGAAAGTGAAACAAAGGCCTATAAATTTGCTAAATAGTGGATGAAATATATATCCTATGATGTGCATAAACTGAAGAAATAGTAATGTACCAGTGTTGAATAAAAATGAATGTCAAAATACACATCATGTCTCATAGGAATCTAGTTGCATTGATGTTAAACTAGGTCAGTTACTGTAGAAATATTAGAATTTGTATGCACCTTTCACTGAAGTTAGTTTTCAGTACTATAAAACAAATATGTATTTCAGGTTGATGAATATTTCTGAGAATAATCTTGTGAAAAGTTGATTATTAATCCACATACATGAATATGAATGAATTTTGGGAGTGTATATAAGACTCATAAATTTCATATTTTGAAAAATCTGGAGAGTGTGTGTGTGTATATATGTGTATATATATATATATATATATATATATATATATATATATATATATATACAAACAAACAAAGACAGACATTAAAAAGTAGCAATATATATGTCAATCGAAATTCACCATGAAATTTATATCATTCACAGATCCAAAAAACATTCATTTTACTGAACATGGATTTATGTATAATGTTGTTTAACTAGGAAGCTCACCCATAGCTTGAATTTTCAGTTCCAAAAGCGTTTAGGAGGAGTGATCTCTTCACACCATTTGTATCTGCCAAGTCAGGCACCTCACAAAAATATACGCGTGTTATCAGGTAGGATTCTATATGTGCATATAAAAATACATGTGCTGAATAGGCTACAGAGAAAGCGAGACAGGAATTCACATATTTATTAACTTTAAAAACACATGGAGAACTATTTCAATTAAAAGTTGACTAGATTTTTAACACCTACCCATTATCTTGCAAAAGGCAAGTCCAATATACACCATGCCTCCTCTGAACTGCTTGTATTTCAATTCTGTTTGGGTTATTTTTCTCCATAATATTAGTATTAGTAGTTAGAGTCTAGTAGGGTATGGGTTATTGTCAGGGATAAAGTATTTTGAATGGAAAATTGGAAAATGAATCCAATGTGTATGCAAATATGGGGTATTCAATAATCTTCCCACTCTCATCCAGAACAATGCCTTGACATTACCTTTGCCCCAAGGAAGACACAATTAGAGGACAAAAGTTAGAAATTCTGTGAATACATTTCTGGAATGGAAAATTCTCAGGAGTCCACAACCTTGGAGGTGGTAGAGGAGTTTCCAAAAGTAAGGAACAGGGGTGATCACTCAATCTGATCTTTCGTTAATATTGGGAGCCATCTTGCCACAAAGCCATGGAAAGATAATTTTTGCTTTACTATAAATTACTGCAAATTCTGAACCTGCTTGGAATGCCTGCCCATTCCTTGATCTCACCCATGCCTAGAGTTCTGACCATATCGCAGCCCTCTCTGAAACTTTAGTGATACCTCATAAATATTGGCCTTCCCTGGCCAGACAAAGACCCTCTCTGAGGCTCTAATGGTCTTCATAATTTCTGATGCTGGGACAGCGAAAAAAAAATGTGAACTACAATTAGTGTGATTCTTGTCAAAGTTCTGTTTTCTGAAACTTCCTTTTTGTGTAACTTTTTGGGCTATAAAGCTGGGGTGTAGGAAAGGTGGGGATGCTGTCTTTTTTCCACCGTTTTCAGGAGAGTCAGCCCGGCCGGTTGAACTAATAAGCTTGCCTTAATTTGATTTTAATTGGGGTCAGTGGTTTTTTCTTGGGTCCTGGTCTAACATTTTGGAGTTCCCCAGCGAGATGACCCAACCAGATCACAAGACCAGACTGCTGGAAATTCTGAAGCTGGCCTTTCCTCCAGGACTCAGATCTGGAGAGCCAAGTTCCAAGGCCTTGGAGTGAGCCTTTGGTCCGGGGAGCACTGCACTGAACCATCACACTAAAACTATTAGCAAGCACCTGGTGGAGGAAGCCTCCATAGGTAAGTGGTGCCATTATAACATCTGATATCCGGTTAAGTGAGATGTCTTCTGATGACAGAGAGGTGGCCTGGGGAGGCTCACATATACTCCTGTCCTGGACAGTAACAAGAATTGTCCTGTCCTCTGTTCTGTTCTGTAGGGAATTTCTCTGAAAGAGTAGAAAGGTGCAGCCAGGCACGCAGGAGCTCCTACCCCGGAGCTTCAGCAAGACGTTGCATTGCTCCTCTGGTTTTCTGTATCTTCTCCAGGTTTGTGTTTCTTTGTGTTTTGTTCTGTGTTTTATATGTTTTTGTTTGTTTGTTTTTGTGCATCTTGTTGTGTGATTTCTGTGGTTAAAAACTTAAAGATATTGGATGTAAAAATGGATAATAAAGCAAGTAAGCCTGACACCCCTTTGGACTGTGCTCTAAGGAACTGTGACGAAGTTTACACCCCTTTGTTAAGCAGGATAAGAGAAGCCCCAGCTGGCTGCCTGGAGCCCACCCACTGCACAGGCAATGCCTGCTGGTGACCTAAAAACAGAGTAACTCCCAGGTTAACAATGGAAACTTTTTAAAAACCCCTTGTCGCTCCAGATCAGGAGAGTCACAACCTTTGGGCAGAGTTCCCTGTGTTTCTGCTTTGTTAGCAAAGCAGTAAACCTCCCTTTTTATTTTTCTCAAACCCTGTCCTCATTATTAAATAGGTATTAATTCGCTCCAAGGTCAGGAACCGAACTTTAAGTTACAAATTTTGATAAACCCCCTCCCCCCCAACGCCCAGGAACTTTTTGAAAGCTGACTACTGAAATGTTAGGAGATGGAGCGTGCTTGGGGTGGAACCAAACCAGAGGAGCTAATCCTGTAAGTAAATGGAGGGACTGAGGGACTCCCAGCAGCTGCCAAAGCCCTGTTGCTTCAGGGAATTCCCTCTTTACTTCCCTGCACTGTAAAAATTATGCCACCCCTGTCTTATTAAAAAACAGAAAAAGTAAAAGGGACACTAAATGCAGTAAAGTCACCATGGAAACACTTGATATTACATTTCAGGTTGCCACCCTGTGAAAACATCTGATCCTCTTGTGGGGACATCTATCGTGCCACTGGTCTAGGAGATTTTTCTCTTTTCTGCTATGTTTTTAAGGCTTCTGTCTGTCAGCCATAGTCTGGAGCTCCTTTCTGTCTGTCTTGTGTCTTTGTTTCTGGCCCTTTAAGACATGTGGAATAATGTGCTGATATTATAAATTGTTTCTTGGGAATGATCTTAGCTCAATGTGTGTTTAAATGATGATGTTTTATTGTAACAATCTGGTATCTGAATGGGCTTTTGAAGCATTGCTCAATCTTACAGTTAAAAGTCGGGTTTAGGTAATTGTTTAGTTTATGATTTCAGATAATTCATGCCAGATAACTTAAATTCTTAGGATGGAAAACTAAAGAACTCTACTTCCAAGTTGGCAAGTAACTTCCCAAACATTCAGTTTTGTTTTTCACTAATTTTGAATTGGGTAGACTGGGAAAATGTCACAGTGTGTACCAGTGCATTCATTTGGACAAGGATAGTAAATCATAGTAAGGTATCTGTTGACAAAACAAGATGTAAAGATATAAAATTTTGTAAATTTTATCTTAAAATTGTATCAAATTTCAACATCCGAATCTGAAAATTATGGTTAAAATGCCTTAGGCCTGAGGTGTCTGCTCAGAATAGCAGTTTTTTCCTCCTCCTTCCAGACCTCAGCCAGGACTTATGTTCAAATTCAAATGAAAGAAGCCTGCAAGCTCAGTAGGAGACTGATCTGAGGCCTAAGTAGGGAAAAAAGTTGAATTGTATTTTATTTACTAATTACTGGCCAGTCATTTTTTCCAGGACTCTAATTTTTTTCCTTAGATTCTGTATTTTTTTTGAGCTCATGATTTTGATCATGCAGACCTAGGTTAATGTTTTTCTGATCATCTCTATCTTTGACCAACAGTGGAGTTTTTGAAACATTTCAATGGAGATTTCACCTGCAAAAAGCTACAAGGCCTTTAATATGATTATGTGTGCACACATTTGTTATGTGTTGTATGTCTATATATACATATATCCATATATCATATTGATGATATACAAATTAACATATATAAGGAGCACTCATAAAAAAAGCACTCATAAAACAAATTTTAAAAAGTGGATTCAAAGATCTTTAATTCACCTAATTTAATTGGTTCAATTTAAATTGGATAAACAGATAAAAATAAATGTCTTTAAATTTAAGCTTACAAGTTTTTCTAGGTGTTCAAAAATCTAATAAAATATTAATGCCGACAAAAGGTCTAATATGCCTTGGTTCTAGGACTTTTCCTTCAACAAAAAAATGGCTTACACTGTTCAATACATTTGTCTAATATTTTGATAAATAAGTAATGTAAATTTGATATGGGATTACTCATTCATGAGTACTTTTGTTAGATATCTGGTTGATTTACTAAGGTCTGTATAAGTTTGTCCTAAAGTCTGTATAAGATTGTAAAAATCAGTCATGTGTTAAAGTGACAAAAATTTCTTAAACATAAGTTTGCCCATAATATTGTGTTTATTAAGTTTTATTTTTTCTAGAGCTAGCAACCATAAAAATTAAACAACTGATTAAATAAGAACTGTTATTTTAAAGCACTGTACTGCCATTTCTTTAAAAGCTAAACTTGGTTAATGTAGAAACATCAATGCAATTGTGATGCTATTAATGTGCTTATATCTTCCAGGTATACAAGTCTTTAAAACAGCATTACATCAAGCTGGTGTTGTGAAGTTGTATGGTAAAAAAAATATATTGGGGATTTATTTACCTGTTATCAATAAGATATGTAAACTTTTATGTTACTTTTTACATTGGGGAACAATTTATATGTATTTTTAAGTTAATGAGAGCCTAATCTATGTAAAGGTTAAAAATTTCAGCCTTTCTTTAATTAATGTTTTAAATGTTATATCATATGGTGTTAACTAATGTTCATGTGACCTCAAAAAATTTATTTAAACTTTGTAAAATGATATTTTCAAAACAAAGATTTGCTTTAGAACTAAAACACTTAACATTTATAATGAGCACTGCCTTACCTGAGATAAGGCTCTGTGTCCCATCTTACTATATGTGAGAATGACTACGAAAGCAGTAGGTCAGATGTTTTTTCATTTAAAGTTATGTTCAAAAGTTTTTTGTTGTTGTTGTTTTTGGTTTTTTTTTTTTTTTTTCGGTCAAGATCACTAGCATCTCAAACAGGGGATGTAATCTATAACTCAGCCAAAAAATTCAGGGTAGCTATTACAAGAACTGAGTATATTTACTCTTGTTAATTTTATTTTGTAATTTCCTTATAGGTGACATAAAGATTTCCTGTTAGTGTTTTACAGAAGTGTTGCTTTAAGAACACAGCATGGGTTAATTTAAGATAATAAGCCATCACCTACAAGACAGACAGAATAATACAGATCCCAATTAATAAAAAGATAAATAATTTTAAATTATAGACATTAAAGCCCAGTACTCTTAATATAAGGCTGTTAAAATTTATTTGATGGATGTTTAAGATTAGGATTTAAAATTAAAGTTAAATGAAAAGGGACAAGAAAACTAATATTTGGCTCTTGCCCTGTGAGTCAGTCTGTATCAAGAGAACAGCGGACTTCTCTAAAGAGCTTTGCAACTCTGAACCACATAACCTCCTGATCAGGGAGATTAATAAGACCACTGGAGAACAGAAAGCCAATCAGTGCATTGCTACAAAGAGGATAGTCATCAGAGAAGGGAGACATCCCTGATGCTTCCAAGGGAAGCCACATGGTCAAGGAAGACCTGGACCCACCTAGCCCAAAAGGCACTAGCAGAACTGAGAAGCTGCTCTCAATTTTCCCCAGGAATGACTCCCATAAAAGCTCAGCTAACTGTTCACAATATATAGAAACAAAAGTCAGTTTGACTGCTTCATCTTAAACACTTATAAAAGACAGTTAAAAACAAAATACAGCCATTCCTGGGCATTTTATATAATAATAGTAATAATAATATATTAAGCTATTCACTTCATGTTAGCCTCCCAAAATGAGCAAGACTGGAGGCTACAAAGAAGGATTCTCAGACAGGAATGCCTGATAACTATAAAATGAGACTATCAAAAGGATCTGCCAGAGGCAGAAGTTTTTAGTTTAAGGCCTACAGATATTCTTAACCTAAACACATAGGCTTGGTATTTGTTAGTATGATTATCCAGCCCTGAGTAAGAGAATTAAAGGTTTCTCTATTAGACACAGAGGTCATACTAAAAGGATTTTGCAAGATCAGATGACATTAAATTATTAAACTGTATCTTATGGGGAGGGACAACTGTAACACTAAAAGTTAAATATTAAGTTGACAGTCCTGATAACTGGGGATATTAAAGGCTTGTGAGGGAACTTCTATACAGTGAAATGTTCCAGCTGCTGCAACATTTATTCAGTACTTATGTTTTTTGTTTCTCTCATAGAAGAACCCATCCCCAGATGACTTTACAACCTGTTCTTCCACAACCAGACTTCAAACCGAACTGACTTCTAAACAGCATGGTACTAGTACCAAAACAGGCGGGTGGACCAATGGTACAGAATAGAGGACACAGAAACCAATCCACAAAACTACAACTATCTTATATTCAATAAAGGGGATAAAAGCATGCAATGGAAGAAGGATAGCATCTTCAACAAATGGTGTTGGGAAAACTGGAAATCCATATGCAACAAAATGAAACTGAATCCCTTTCTCTCACCATGCACAAAAGTTAACTCAAAGTGGATCAAGGAACTTGAGATCAAATCAGAGACATGGAGTCTGATAGAAGAAAAATTTGGCTATGATCTACATACTGTGGGGTCGGGCTCCAAATTCCTCAGTAGGACACCCATAGCACAACAGTTAATAACTAGAATCAACAAATGGGACTTACTCAAACTAAAAAGTTTTTTCTCAGCAAAAGAAACAATAAGAGAGGTAAATAGGGAGCCTACGTCCTGGGAACAAATCTTTAGTCCTGACACTTCAGATACAGCCCTAATATCCAGAATGTACAAAGAACTAAAAAAATTAGACAATGAGATAACGAATAACCCAATCAACAAATGGGCCAAGAACCTGAACAGACACTTCTCAGAGGAGGACATACAATCAATCAACAAGTATATGAAAAAATGCTCACCATCTCTAGCAGTCAGAGAAATGCAAATCAAAACCACCCTAAGATACCATCTCACTCCAGTAAGATTGGCAGCCATTAGGAAGTCAAACAGCAACAAGTGCTGGCGAGGATGTGGGGAAAACGGTACTCTTGTACATTGCTGGTGGGACTGCAAATTGGTGTGGCCAGTTTGGAAAGGAGTATGGAGATTTCTTGGAAAGCTCGGAATGGAACCACCATTTGATCCAGCTATTCCCCTACTCGGTCTATTCCCTAAAGACCTAAAAAGAGCACACTATAGGGACACTGCTACATCCATGTTCATAGCAGCACAATTCACAATAGCAAGACTGTGGAACCAACCTAGATGCCCTTCAATAGAAGAATGGATAAAAAAAAAATGTGGCATTTATACACAATGGAGTATTACTCTGCATTAAGAAAAGATAAAATCATAGAATTTGGAGGGAAATGGATGGCATTAGTGCAGATTATACTAAGTGAAGCTAGCCAATCCCTTAAAAACAAATGCCAAATATCTTCTTTGATATTAGGAGAGTAACTAAGAACAGAGTAGGGACAAAGAGCATGAGAAGAAGATTAACATTAAACAGGGATGAGAGGTGGGAGGGAAAGGGAGAGAGAAGGGAAATTGCATGTAAATGGAAGGAGACCCTCAGGGGTATACAAAATTACATACAAGAGGAAGTGAGGAAAAAGGAGGAAAAATATAAGGGGGAGAAATGAATTACAGTAGGGGGGTAGAGAGAGAAGAGGGGAGGGGAGAGGGGAGGGGGGATAGTAGAGGGTAGGAAAGGCAGCAGAATACAACAGACACCAGAATGGCAATATGTAAAACAATGGTTCTGCAACTGATGTGATTCTGCAATCTCTATATGGGGTAAAATTGGGAGCTCATATCCCAATTGAATCAAAGTGTGAAATATGATATATCAAGAACTATGTAATGTTTTGAACAACATACAATAAAAATTAATTAAAAAAAAAGAAATACAAGGAGTTCAACTGGGACACAGTGCTGGAGGGAGTCCTGTCACTTGTGGTGGGTCAGGGTCTGCAGAAGAATGCACCAACCAGGCTTCTATCCCACATAGCTAACCCCCTTGACCATAGCAACCGGATTCTGAACATTGCCCTGAAACATCTCCATATAACAAGATGCCTTTAATGGAGTGGTTTCAGACATATTAGTGATTCCTGTCTGCATCATGTCAGCCACAAGTCATTTGGAAGTCAATGGCAGATACACATGGCCCGACCACAGATGTTTCATCACAAACCTGCACACAACAGCTCTGGACCCACTACTCAGCAGGCCCCAACATACTGGCATCTCTGTTCTAAACCATTTTCATGAAACCCAGTCAATCAAGGCACTCTCTGGTATACTCATGATCAGCAACAGGACATCCAAATATTCTCCAGTTGCAGGTGGTCATGGGAATTTCAAAATTTTCAGAGTATTTATCTAGCCATTTCCTAAGATGAAGTTGGAGAAACTGTGGGTTTCAATTCATTAAGGAACCATTAAATTTTGAGGAAACACATTTCAAGGAATACTCTGGAGAACTCTCAAGGCAAGGCTTCCCAAAGAGTGGAAAAAAGGTCACATGAAGCCAGGCCAATTGAGGTCTACAATGTGAGGTCCATGTGTGTTTTGACTCTCAACTATGGCTTCCAAGTTTTTCAGAATAAAATCATGTGATATCCTGCTGAAATTCCCAGTGCTCTGTGGAAAGCCACTCTGGGCTTAGATCTCAGTTTCCAAGGGCGACTCTCATGCGTGGCCTCCTTAAATCCCAACACAATTCATGGCAATACTTCTCTGACGTCAGGTCCATAATGCAGTCTCTAAGAGGAATCACACCAGAGTTCAAGCCCCGGTGGATTCAGCCATCTCTTACAACCACCACACAAATGACCACAATTAAAACTAAATCACTCCCACATGGCTCTCATCTTGTTCCACATAGACACTCATCATGAACTCTGACTGGAGGTTTCCATGAAGGGCACAGACAAATACACTGTTCAAAATAAGAAGCCTTGCCCCTCATTTGCCTAAAATCAGGGTGGCCTGGACACCCTTCCAGTGAACCAAGAGTGATCAAATAGGCCTGCTCTATAACTGCTCCGCTTCTCAAATTTGAGGCCTAATGACTGTCTGGTATAGATTCTTTATGTGAATTGGTTTCATGAGAAAACCCAAGCACCTATTGGCTAGCCTCTGCAGGGCTTTGAAGAACTGAGTTGACCCAAAGATCCCTATTCTCACTTGATTTAGCTCAGGAAGCTTACAGAGGAAAGCGAGAGACTTCATCCACAATGACTGCTCTTTTGGCCATTTTGGTTTTGGATGCACACTTGGACACTTTTTTTAGATCCATCAGATGCTGAGAATCTAAGCCACTGCTGTCACACCGGGCCAAGTGGCTGATTTAGACACATCCCTTTCCAAAGCAATTAAGCAAAGAGCCACAGGGATGCCCATTCATTTCCATTTGAAACCTGTTTTCTTCAGGCTTCACAAAGGGGTGGCCTGAGGCAAAGACCTTCCTGCCATTCAGGGTAATAGAAACATAAGTAAGCAAATGGCCCAAAGCAGGGTTTCTCCACTGAGACTTTACTTCTCACACTGATATCTGAGTTTTCTGAGATGCTCCCATTCCCTTCAGCTATCCAGTACATGGCCATGTGACAGAGCTTGGAGGTGGTACATATCTTGGACACCAAACCATAAGGCTATTCTGGAGAGTGGCCAGTATTCAGGAGGAAAAAAGAAACTTAGGAAGATAGTAGGTGTTCCCCATCCATAAGGCAAGCCACTCTACATTCTTAAATTGGGCAGGATGAATGCTGGGAACCTTTCTACTAGACAGCACACAACCATTGATGCATTTGCTTTTCAAATGTCTACAACACAGATACAGTGGAATACACAGACATAGAAACACTCGTGTTGTCAAACGACTTCCTAGAAACTTTCCAGTCCAAACCTACAAACTGCCTTTCCTACCTATTCTCAGAACATGAGATAAAACCACAAACTCACACCGACATCCACAACGGCACCTCCTTTCCCCAAGTATGTCTGTGACTATCCTGAGTGTCCTCTGACTGGTGGGCCATACTATGTTCCCCTGAAATGGCCTGTCTTGTCTCAGATCTGGTCTTCTTTGCCAACTCTTTGAAGTTGTCAGGAGCCATGGTTGAGCCACTACCTGCTTTCTCAGAAAAGTCCCTCTTCAGAGCTCTCCTGGAATTTGGCCATCATCACATAAGTAGGTACCAAGAAAGACTGATTCTGTCCTTGGTAAATCCAAACAATTGAGACCACTGGGACTAGGACTGGAACTTGCTCTTGGTGGCTGGCTTCCTGGTCCCAAGTTCAGAGAGTTCCATCACCAAGGAAGTGTGGTAGGTCACTTCCTTCAGCAACTGAATGAGGTCACTGCCTTGGAAAACCACTTTGTCCCAGCAGTTGCTTCCAATGGTCCCATGAGATGGAGGCTGCCCCTACTTCCTGTGACACTTTCACAAATTAGAATGGTATATCAACCATAGGCACCCAGGAAAAGCTTTGTACACAGGCCTGGTTTGGTCCATTTCATCTACACTAAGAAGAGAGAGGCTGATTCAGACACATTCCTTCATTCTGACCAGGTTGTTTGACATGGAAGTTGACATGGAGTTGACTTTTGCTCTCTCAGGTCCTTCATAGGTGAAAAGGTCGGTGAAAAGTGGGAGAAAAAGACCATCAAGAGACTGTCTCATGTCACAGCAAAGGGTTTATTGGGAGTCCAGCATGCTGGGGCTCAGAGCTAACTTCAGAGTATCAAAGAACAAAGAGCCCCAAGAACAACTTGAGCAGAGTTTATATACATTCTTTAGAGAGGGTAGGGACTTTACATACATCATAGCCTCCTTTAGGAAATCAACACATACCACGGGAAAATCAAATAACAACTCTAAAACATGATTAGCACATTCATTGGCGGGAAGAGGTCGGGTAGGGGGTGATTGGTTAGCCCTGAGAAGGGGTATATGTTTAAACTGATTGGTTGAAGCCCTGAGATGTATATGTGGTGAGCTGCACGGTTTCTGGAAAGGGGTTGTTAAGTAACTAGGTGGTCAGGGAAGATTTCAACACACATCTAATTGGCAGTTCCGGGAATTGTCTTAACTGCCACAGGAATTTCAGGTTCTGAGTGCAGCTTGGAAACTTTACAAAACCTGGTTCTATATGTTTCAATTTCAATTACTTTTATTCTTTCATTTCTCACTCCTTTTTCTTACTACTTTTAATCTTAAATGTAATAAATCATAATTATTGTGGGGTCTCACATTCTATTTCTGCCAGTGGACCATATTTCTGTCTGATTACAATGAGTATTTCCTGCCCAATTTGAGCCTGGAGAAAGGAAACTATGCGGTTAAGCAAACAAGGTCCTACAGTTAGCAACACCATAAGGATGATCAGGGGTCCAGCTAAGTCTGATAGGAGTGTAGTTAACCAGGGGGGCTGGGTAAACCATAACTCAAACCACCCTAGTTGAATCTCCCTATCTCTCTGGTGCTCTTCAAGGCATTTTCTCAATTTACTCATGGATTCTTTTACAACTCCAGTATGGTCAGCATAAAAACAACATTTTTCTCTCAGTGCAGCACAGAGGCCCCCCTCACTCATAAAGAGGAGGTCTAATCCTCCCCTGTTCTTTAAAACAACTTCAGAGAGAGAAGTTAAGGATTCCTGCAAAGCTGTGATGGCGGTCTCTAACGTCTTCAAGTCTTTATCTATTGCTGTTTCTAATCAGGCCATTTGTTGTGACCCACGTATATTAGCAGCTGTTCCCGTACCCAGTCCTGCAGCAGCTCCTATCCCCAATAGGATGGCAGGAGTAAGGCACACTGGCTCCCCGCAAAATCGGGTTGTTTCCTCCCCCTAGTAGACCTTCAAATGATTCTACATCATAATAGAGCACCCTGGGGAGTATCTGCATCATTACACAATAATTTACAGAGCTGTCAAATACCTGGGCTGAAATGCAAGGAGTTCTGACTGTGTGGAGTTCAGTACAATAAAGGTTCCTTTAATTAGTTCCCAGGGGGAGGAGTCAGCTGTACTCTGGACTGGGGAAGTAGGCAAAGACGGAAACCGGGAAGTATGAGATGGTAGAGGGGTTCTGGTAGATCTAGGCATGGGAGGTTTAGGAGGCTTAATTCCTGGGTTGAGGGGATTGGGCTCTATTGCTGTGATATTTTCTTCCTTTTTAAGCTGGATGGTGAACCAGTGACCAAAGTCATAACGAGGGCCATATATATAGAATCGCATTCCCCACATATTTCCCATAGGCCATGCTGTTCCGAGGTAGCCCCTTCCTTTGGAATTGAAAGTTAAAATGAGGGGGTAACATAGACTATTCTTTCCACAGTGAGTTTTTGACACCACTTGGCTAGCAGCACATTTCGTGGGATCAATCAAGGTGTCATTTCTTTCTTCCTGAATCATACTGTCGGGGGAGTTTGGGTTCCACCATGCAGCTCCCGTTGTTCACAAGCCCAAGATCTACAATAAAAGTCACTGGGTCCTGTACAGGTTTGGGCCTGTTTGCGACTTTGGAATTCAGCTGGGCAAACATAAAAATCAAGATTGGCTAGTTTACACCTGAGCTGGGGGAGATGATATCCATAATTCATGCGGTAAGGTGGTCTATGTTGCCCTGGTTTGGGGTTGAGTGGGATGTCTGTGGGGGTCCTCTATGTCAGGGAGATCCCAGTCAGAGAGGCCTATGGCAATCTGACAAATGTCCGGGTGGAGAGATGGCCACCAAGTCCATATGGTGGCTGTATGTGAAATAGACCACACTACTTGCTCAGTAGGATTTATAACTTGCCACTGTTGCTGAACAAGCTGATGGGGATTAGGACTGCTGGTGGTCAGGGGAAGAATCCATAGCCCTACCCACATGACAGACACACAACTTGAGACGGTTACCAGTCTGTTCCAGTTTCCAGCCAGAGTCCGGACAGGGCGCAGGCTTGAGATGGGAGGCATGGATCCAGGAAGTGATCCCATCCACTTTCACCACTGTGGGTGTTATAAGCAGCACCTGGTATGGTCCTTTCCAGTGGGGTTCCAGGGATGAAACCTAATGCCATCTCATGTAGATGAAGTCTCCCACTTGATATCGATGTGGGGTTCCCTCATCTCCAGTCTGATAAGCAGTTGCCAACTGTTTCCCCAGGTATCGCTGGGTGCTGGGTTTGTTCAAGGGCTTTAAGTCTGTCAAGAAAGAGTGTGTGAAAGGAATCATTAAATCTCAGAGTTGGGGTTAGGTCCCTTACTGGAGGAGGGGCACCATAGAAAATTTCATAAGGGGTGAGTTTACACAAAGAGGCAGAGGGCGTTTTTCTTGCACGAAACAGTGCTTAAGGTAGGAGCATAGTTCAATTTTTTATGCTGGTCTCCAAGCTTTTTTCGTTAAGGTCTCTTTGATGGTTCTGTTCATCCTTTCTACCTGTCCTGAGCTCTGGGGTCTATAAGCACAATTTAACTTCCAATTAATCCCCAGGGTCCTGGCGAATCCCTGACTTACCTGGGCCACGAATGCCAGTCCATTATCAGACCCTATTACCTTAGGCAGGCTGAAACTTGGAAAAATGTCTTATAGAATCTTTTTGACCACCCTCTGAGCCTTTGGTTTCTTCATGGGGAAGGCTTCAAACCATATTGAAAAAGTACCTACAAAGACTAGGAGATATTTAAGTCCGTACCTTGCTGGCTTAATTTCAGTAAAGTCCACTTCCCAGAATTGTCCTGTTCTGGTTCCTCGTAAGCGCTTCCCTGCAGGAATCTTGGATAGGTAAGCATTAACTAATTGGCAGACTTGACAAGCTCTAGTCACCTGCTCAGCTATTTCTTTCCTCTGTGAGTCAGTCAATAATAAGTCCTTTCTCCGGTCCTTTAGGAGTGCCTATAACTTTTTTGAGCCTAAGTGGGTGAGTTGGTGTACATCTTTGACATAAAGTTGGGCTTTTTGAAATAGTAAACTTGGCTCTGAAGGGTCCCAGAGTCCTGTATCTGTCTCCTCAGATGATAAGTTGCCTGAATGTTCCAGTGCGGCCAAATCTCCTGATTGTTGTTCCCCCCGGTGTGGAAAAAGATACCAGAGTCACTCCGTTTAGGGCTGCCAATTAAGCTTCCTCATCTGCCCTTCTGTTTCCAACCGCCACAGGGTCGTTTCCCTTCTGGTGCCCTGGACAGTGCACTATACCTAGTTCCTTAGTGCTCTGCACTGCTGAGAGAAGGTGGAGGATCTCATCTTTGTTCTTTATTTCTTTCCCAGCAGAGGTTAATAGCCCCTTTGCTGGTAAATAGCCCTGTGCACATTAGCATTGGCAAATGGATAGCGGCTATCAGTGTATATGGTGGCCCTTTTGCCTGTTGCTAGTTCCAATGCTTTCGGAAGGGCAATCAGTTCTGCCTTTTGGATTGATGTCTCTTCTGGGAGACCAGAGGACCAGATGACATTAGTTTTGCTAACTATTGCTGCTCCAGCCCGCTGCTTACCATCTTGGAGGAAGCTGCTCTCGTCTGTGAACCATACGACTTCTGGGTGAGGCAGTGGATGGATCTTTCAAGTCTCATCCTATACTGGTTTCCTCTGCCAGTATGTGTTGACACTCATGAGTGATGGGTTCTGATGATTCTTCTGGCAGCAGTGTAGCCAGGTTGAGTGGAGCAGGGGGTCCCAGAGTTATTCTGTCTTTGCTAATCCAGAGGCTCTGGTAGTGGTTTATTCTGGAGTTTGATAGCCACCTCTCTGGAGGCTGACAGATGATGCTCTCCAGGGCATGGGGGGCTAAAATGGTTAGCTTCTGTCCCAACGTTCATTTATGAACATCTTTTTTTAGAAGGGCTGCCACTGCTTTCGCTCTTAAGCAATTTGGCCACCCGCTAGCCACTGGGTCCAATTTTTTTGATAAGAATGCTACCGGCCTTTTCCAAGGTCCCAAAGTCTGAGTGAACACTCCCAGTTCTATTCCTTTCATTTCCTCGATGTAGAGAGTGAAGGGTTTTTCTACTTCTGGGAGTGCTAAAGCCGGAGAAGATAGCAGTGCTTTTTTTTTTGACATTATCAAAAGCTTGTTCGTGCTAAGGGGTCCATTTGAAATGGGCATCCCCATTTATAAGCAGGTATAAAGGGGCAGCCAGAGATGCGAACCCAGGAATCCATAACCTGCAAAAGGCGGCAGTCCCAAGAAACTCTCTGAATAGTCTCTTATTAGATGTGGGTGGTATCTGCAAAACGGTTTGTTTTCTGGGCTCACTGAGCCATCCTTTGCCACCCCTAAGAGAATAACCCAGGAAGACTACTTCTTGCTGACAAATTTGGTCCTTTTTGCAGAAGCCCTATATCCAAGCCAAACAAGCTCGGATAATAGTGCTTGGGTCCCAGACTCATAGTTCTTCTTGGTGTTGGCTGCCAGTAGCAGATCATCCACATATTGGAGTAGGGTGACTTCGGGGTGTGCAGTTCTGAGGCCTGTGGAGGGCTTCATCAAAATAGTGGGTGAGTTTTTGAACCCCTGTGAGAGTCTAGTACAGTTTAGTTGGCCATATGTTAAAGTTTCTGGGTCTATCCACTCGAAAGCAAACAGAAACTGATTGTCCTTATGTAGGGGCAAGCAGAAGTAAGCATCTTTTAAGTCCAGCACAGTGTACCATTCCCGCTCCAGATTCAGAGTGCTAAGCAAATTATATGGATTGGGTATTGTTGGGTGAATGTCCTGCACTCTGTTGTTTATCTCTCTTAGGTCTTGAACAGGATGGTAGTCCCTAGTTCCTGGCTTTCTTACTGGTAGCAGGGGGGTATTCCAGGCTGATTGAGAGGGCCTTAGGTCCCCAAGGGCCAATTATTTCTGAATATGGGGACTTATCCCATCTTTAGCTTCTTTGCTTAGAGGATATTGTTTAACACTGATTAGAGAGGCAGAGGCTTTTAATTCTACTACTATTGGAGGTTGTTTTACGGCTAGACCTAACCCAGCAGTTTCTGCCCAGGCATTAAGATAATCTTTTATCCATTTCTGTGGTAGTTTGCCTCTTTGATCAGTCCTAGGGGGCGCAAAGTGTTGATGTTCATCTTCAACGGACATAGTCAATGCTGTGACTATGGGAGTTTTCACTGAAGGCTTTAGAACATCCACTTGGGGAACATCAGGGTAAAAAGTTATTCTAGCAACGAGATTGGTAAGCAGATCCCTGTGCATTAATGGGGCTGGGCACTCTGGGATTACTAGGAAAGAGTGGTGTACTTTTCCTTTTCTACATCCATAATCCTCTTAGTTGTCCAAGCCCGATATGTACTGCCATTATCCCCTTGAACTAGGGACCATTTATTTGATAGGAGCCCAGTGGGGTCTTAAGGGCTGAGAATACTGCTCCTGTATCCTCTCCAAAGTTCACTGGAGTCCCCTCCACTTCAAATGTTACCCTGATCTCGGGGAGGAGATCCGAGCCCCAACATTCCTAGTCCTCTTCTAGAGTCAGCATGGCGGGCTGGCATGGTTGCTTCTTTTGGGTGCACTCTTTGGCTCAGTGTCCTTTTTCTTTACAGTAGGCACATTGATCTGAGGCCAGGGGCAGCCTTTGGCATGGGCCCAAGTATCCCTTCCTGACTCCAACCTTTTTAACTTCTGGCATATTTGCTTCTGTGAACAAAACCTTAGCCAATGTTTTAGTCTGCCTTTTGCTCCTTTCATCCCCCTTTTGTTCCCTTTCCTTCTCTCTCCTCTGTTCCCTCTCCTTCTCAGTTTCTCTCTTATAATATACTTTCTCAGCTTCTCTGACTAAATCTCTTAAGGTTGTATCTTGTAATCCATCTAGACATTGTAACTTCCTCTTAATATCTTGGGCAGCCTGCTCAATACAGGCCATTGTATCAGATGCATTTTGGTCCTCTGCCTGAGGATCAAAAGGAGTATATTTTCTATATTCTTCCATAATTCTCTCCAGAAACATAGAGGGAGACTCATTAGGCCCTTGGATAATCTCTCTTACCTTGGCCAAATTGGTCAGCCCTCTGGCAGCCACTTGGAGACCCGCTATTAGAGCCCAGCGATAAGTGGACAGATGCTTCTTACCTTCAAAGGTGTTGGGGTCCCAGTTGGGTCGGTTCATGGGCCCATAGGGACGGAAAGAGAGTATCACAGGGGCTTCTGAGTTTTCTATTATCCGCAGCCGGTGGGTTCCTTTAGGTTGCCCAGCTTACTCCAGGGGAGGAGGGGCTGCTGCTGCTGCAGAGAAGTCCCCTGGAGGGCTTGGGTCTGGCCCAATTGCCTCTAGCAGTGGAGAGGCTGAGTCAGCAGTGGGAGGATCATCAGGAACTGTGTTGGGGGTTGGGGAGGGAGAGTAGATGATAAGGAGGCTGAGGAGTGTCCAGTCTTGTGACTCAGGGAGAATGGAAGGAAGAGGGGGAGGACCGGATGATTTGAATGATAGAATCGTGGGGGAAGGGGTATATGGCTCTTTATCTGGGTGGCTACGTGGCCAAAGCTGAAAGACAATATCTCTGACTTTTTGGATTAGAGGAAAGTGGAAGGATCCTTCTGGGGGCCATCCAACTTCGAGCATGGGCCATTCTGAAGCACAGAGAGTCTGCCAGGTACAGCGTTTTACTGGAAAAGAAAGATTCTGGGCCCTTGAGCAGACATCAGTCCAATGATCAAGGGTCAGAGACAGAGAAGAGGATGTGCTTTGTCCCATAATGGGAGTTACTCAAACAGGGACAGTGAAGACACAAACTCAACGCAGAAAAAGACAAACAGTAAATGTTTAACATGACTCCAAGACAAAGATTAGAACTGAGTAACTGGTAAATCTTGATGGGTTAGGCAATAAAGACAGACAGTAAACTCAACATGAGTTCGGGACAATGAACAAAACTGAGCAGCCAGCAAAACCTGATAGGCTGGCAAACCGAATCCTGAAGCAAAATATAACTGAGATGAGGAAACTACTATTCTTTGATTTCCCTAGTCTTCCGGAGTGTCCCCCAGAAACGTGACCTTGGGCTCTGTGACAGGTCTGTCACACCATAGGAGAGAGCTAATGCTCTTCACCAACAGCCACTTTGCCATGCCCTGACATGAAATCCAAAACCAGAAATAGGCTCCTTACTAACCCCGAGAGGAGTCCCTTGAGGTCTTTCATCGACCGCTGCCGGATATCTCACCTGGGGCCTCCAGATAAATAGGTGCGGCGAACGTCAGAGGAAAAGACAACCAAGAGGCTTTCTCATGCATCAGCAAAGGGTTTATTGCGGGTCCAGCATGCTGGGGCTCAGAGCTCACTTCAGGGGACCAAAGATCAAAGAGCCCCGAGAACAACTTGAGCAGAGTTTATATACATTCTTTAGAAAGAGCAGGGATTTACATACATCATTGCCTCCTTTAGGAAATCATCATGTACCACGGGAAAATCAAATAACAACTCTTAAACATGATTAGCACATTCATTGGCGGGAAAAGGTCAGGCAGGGAGTGATTGGTCAGCCCTGAGAAGGGGTATACATTTAAATTTATTGGTTGAAGCCCTGAGATGTATACGTGGTGAGCTGCACGGTTTCTGGGAAGGGGTTGTTAAGTAACTAGGTGGTCAGGGAAGATTTCAACACACATCTAATGGGCAGTTTCAGGAATTGTCTTAACTGCCACAGGAATTTTAGGTTCTGAGTGCAGCTTGGAAACTTTACAAAACCTGGTTGTTTACGTTTCAATTTCAATTTGTTTTATTCTTTCAGAACCTTACAGTGGAAGGCGAGAGACTTCATCCACAATGACTGCTCTTTTGGCCATTTTGGTTTTGGATGCACACATGGGATCTTTTCTTAGATCCGTCTCTTGCTGATAATCTAAGCCACAGCCTCAAACAGGGCCAAGAGCCTGATTAAGACACATCCCTTTCCAAAGCAATTACATCTCTGAGGTCAGTTACAGAACTCAGTCTCTGAGAGGAATCACACCAGTGTTCAAGCCCAGGTGGACCCAGTCATCTCTTCCAACCACTACACATATGACCACAATTAAATCCAAAACACTCCCACATGGCACTCATCTTCTTACATACATACACTCATGATAACCTTTGGCTAGAGGCTTCCATGAATGGCGCAGCCCAAGAGAGTGTCCAAAATAAGCTCCCTTGCAACTCATTTGCCTAACCTCAGGGTGGCCTGAACACCCTTCCTGTGAACCAGGATTGATCACATAGTTCTTCCTGTAATACTGCTCTGCTTCTCCAATTTGAGGCCTACTGACTGTCAGGTATAGATTCCTTATGTGATTTGGAGTCATTAGGAAACCAAAGTAAATTTGCAAGGCTTGGAAAAACTCATTTGACCCAAAGGATACCTATTCTCACTTGGTGGAGGTCAGGAACCTTACAGAGGAAGGCGAGAGACTTCATCCACTATCACTGATCCTTTTGCCATTTTGGTTTTGGATGCACACATTGGATCTTTCTTTATATCCATCAGGCGCTGCTAATCTAAGCCACAGCCACACACAGGGCCACGAGGCTGATTCAGAACATCCTTTTCCAAAGCAATTAAGCAAAGAGCCACAGGTGATGCCCATTCATTTCCATTTGAAAACTGTTTTCTTCAAGATTCACAAAGGGGTGGCCTGAGGCAGAGACCTTCCTGACTTCAGAGCAACAGAACAATAAGTAAGCAAATCCCAATGCAGGGTTTCTCCACTGAGACTATACTAGTCACAATGATATCTGAGTTTTCTGAGATGCTTGTCATTCCCTTCAACAATCCAGTACGTGGCCATGTCACAGAGCTTGGAGGTGGTATATATATCTTGAAAAAAAACCATGAGCCTATTCTGGAGAGTGGCCAGAATTCAGAAAGAAAACAGGAACTTAGAAAGTTAGTAGGTGTTGCCCATCGAAAAGGCAACCAGCAGTCCTTTTTTAAAATGGGCAGGATGAATGCTGGAAAGCTTTCTACTAGACAGGATACATCCATTGATGCATTCTTTTTTCTAATGTGTACAACCAAGAACACAGTGGGATACACAGACACAGAAACACTCACCTTGTAAAAGGACTTTCTAGAAACAGTCAACTCTAAACCAAACAAACCGCCTTTCCTACCTATTCTCAGAACATGAGACAAAACCACAAACTCACACCCACACTCAAAAAGACACCTCTTTCCCCAAGTAAGTCTGTGAGTATCCAGAGTGTCCTCTGACTTGTGGGCCATAGTATGTTCCCCCGAAATGGCCTGTCCTGTCTCAGATCTGGTCTCTTTGTCCATCTCTGTGAAGTTGTATGGAGCCTGTGGTGACCACTACCTGCTTTCTCAGGAAAGGCCCGTCTTCAGAGCTCTACTTGCATTTGGTCATCCTGAAACCATTAGGTACCAAGAGAGACAGACTCTCTCCTTGGTAAATCCAAACGAGTGAGCCCACTGGGAATGGGACTGGGCCTGGCTCTGGATGCCTGGCTTCCTGGATCTCAAGTTCAGAGAGTTCCATCACCAAAGAAGTGAGGTAGGTCAATTCCTACAGGAAGGGAATGAGGTCACTGCCTTGGCAACCACTTTGTCCTTACAGTTGCTTCCAAAGGTCCCTTGAGATGGAGGCTGCCCCTACTTCCTGTGAAACTTTCAGAAGTTAGAATGGTATATCAACCATAGACACCCAGGAGAAGCTCTCCACACAGGGTTGGTTTGGTCCATCTTTTTTATATCAATAGGAGAGAGGCTGATTCAGACACATACCTTCATCCTGACCAGGTTGTTTGCCATGGAAGATGACTTTTGCTCTCTCAGGTCCTTCATAGCTGCCTACATCTTCTCCAGGGATCATTTCTGCATCAACCTTTGAGGTTCTCAGCAGGTGGAAGATTCCGTACATTCCTGTATCGTAAGACCAACTCTGTCCCTGCTCTTTTGTAAAGTTAGATTGAGGGAACATTGTATGGTTAGGTTAATAATATATTTTATTTGGGTTAGGAAACATTCTGTGGGATAAATAATGGTATTAGGAACCTGCGATATTCACCAGAATATATAGGTGAAATATAAGTATAAAACCTGAAATCTAGGTACGATTTGAAGCCCAGAAGGGAATTGGGCCCTTTAGTGCAATACTTAGCTTTGAATTATGTTGTACACAGATGTCTCAGA
The DNA here is from genome assembly GCF_048772815.1 of Callospermophilus lateralis. NCBI lineage: Eukaryota > Metazoa > Chordata > Mammalia > Rodentia > Sciuridae > Callospermophilus > Callospermophilus lateralis. The sequence goes on from NW_027512569.1 coordinate 3,180,438, forward strand.
TAAATCGATATTCAATGACAGAGGACCTTGTACCTTGGATGAATAAATATCTTAGAGAACATCCAGTCAAAAAGGAATAGTCGGCAGGATTAGGAAGGTAGTCAGTAGGTTTTGAAAAAAGAGTGAGTATAGGATTTGGACAAAACGTTCATTAGCAATAGGGATTCGGGTAGAGAGTGAACGTAAATATGAGCACATACGAAGAGTCAGTCACAATGATGAACTGGGAAAAATATGTAGGAAAGCAGATATCAATAGAGACATTAGGAAATCAGGCAAAGTATAATGTGAGTGATAGGGTTAGACATTTTCAACATGGTTGAGGATGAATATATAATCTTAGGTAGAAAGACATATGTAGTCATCAATAGGATTGATATTTTAGAGCATTAGGCAACCTGGGCATAGTTGTTTTTAATAATCCATGCTCACTTTCCATTTTGCTTTGGTGAAAGGTTAATAAAATAGTCACTTGTAACTTCCTGTTTTTCTGTATGCTTAACAAAACACTGTTGAAATCTTGAGAACTGTTTGCTATTTTTGTTCCCAGAATGTGCTATCCCAAACTGCCAAACTGCAGAATGTACTCCCTCACCCAGTTGCATGCAAACTGCACACTCGCCCTGACCTATCAATAAATTTCCCTCCCTGCCCTGTCCAAGGAAAGTATATAAGCTCTGTTAAAGCTGTTCTCAGGGCTCTTTGCTCAATTCAAGTGAGCTCTGAGCCCCAGCATGCTGGACCCCCAATAAACTCTTTGCTGTGGCTGAGTGAAAATGGTATACTGTTCTGTACTTAAAAGATGCTTTCTTTTGCTTGCTTCTGCATAAAGACAGTCAGGTGCTGTTTGCTTTCGAGTGGGTAGACCCAGAAACAGGAACGTCTTGTCAACTAACTTGGACTAGACTCCCACAGGGGTTCAAAATCTCCCCCACTCTCTTTGATGAAGGCCTTCACAGAGATCTCAACAACTTCAGAACTACACACCCCGAAGTCACCCTGATTCAATATGTGGATGTCCTGCTCCTGGCAGCCAACACCAAGTAAAACTTTGAGTCTGTGACCCAAGCACTATTATCTGAGCTTGCTCAACTCGGGTATAGAGCTTTGGCCAAAAAGGCCCATATTTGCCAGCAAGAAGTAATCTTCCTGGGGTATTTCCTTAGGCAATGTAAATGATGGCTCACTGACCCCAGGAAACAAAACGTTGTGCAGATACCACCCCCATTTAACAGGAGACAACATAGAGAGTTTCTTGGAACTGCTGGCTTTTGCAGGTTATGGACCTGGGTTTGTGTTCATAGCTGCTCCTTCATACCCGCTGTTAAATGAGAATGCCCAATTCCAATGGACACTTTGAGCACCAGCAAGCTTTTGATAACATCTAAGAACACTGACACTGAACACCTCTACTTCACTGAGCCCAGCCTGCAATTTCAGAAAGCCCTACACTATGTTAAAAATGTACATCAACTCAATCAACTTGGTTCAAAGAAACTGCAGCCATTCCTGTAGGATCAAGAACAGAGTTTTAGACTAACTCACTCACAGTGAATGGAAATAACTGAATGGGTAACAAAAGCCTGTCGGTTCTGTTAATTGGTTAATGCTTACCATTCCAAGCTTCCTGCAGGAAAGCACGTACCAGGAACCAGACGAGGACAATTCTGGGAAGTGGACTTTACCTAAATTAAGCCAGCGAGATATGGACTTAAATATCTCATAGTCTTTGTAGATACATTTTCAGGATGGATTGAAGCCTTTCCCACACACACACACACACACAAAAAAAAAAAAAAAAAAAAAAACCGGCACAAATGGTGGTCAAGAAGATCCTGAAAGATATTTTTCAAAGACACGGCCTGCCTAATGTAATGTGGTCTGATAATTGAACGGCGTTCATGGGCCAGGTAAACCAGGGGTTAGCCAGGACCCTGGGGATTAATTGGAAGTTACATTGTGCTTATAGACCCCAGAGCTCAGGACACATGAAAAAATAAATAGAAGCATTAAAGAGACCTTAAAGAAATTAAGCTTAGAGACCGTCATAAAAGGGTAGACTATGCTCCTGCCTTATGCACTGTTTCATGAAAGAAATACTCCCTTTGTTTCTTTGTGTAACATCACCCCCTATGAAATTCTCTATGGGGCCCCTCCTCTGGTAAGGGACCTAACCCCAACTCTAAGACCTAATATCCCTACCACACACCCTTGCTTGACAGACTTAAATCTCTTGAAAGAACTCAGTTATACCTGTGGAAACAGCTGGCCACTGCCTTCCAACCTGGGGACGAGGGGACTCCACATCGATATCAAGTAAGAGACTTCCTCTACATAAGAGGACATCAGGTGTCATCCCTGGAACCCCGCTGGAAATGACCATACCAGGTGGTACTTATAAAACCTACAGCGGTAAAAGTAGACGGAATCACTTCCTGGATCCATGCCTCTCATCTAAAGCCTGCAACCTGTCCAGACTCTGGCTGGAAACTGGAAAAGACTGGTAACCCGTTCAAATTGTGTATTCGCCATGTAGATAAGGCTATAGACTCTCCCCTTGGCCACCAGTAGACCTAACACTCATTAGCCCGTTCAGCAGCAATGGCTGATCACAAATCCTACAAGACAATAAGTATGGTGTATCTTGCATACAGCCCCCTTAGGGACCTGGTGGCCATCTCTCCACCCAGACATTTGTCAGCTGGATATAGGTCTTTCCTATTAGGATATCCTTGATGAAGAGGATCCCACTAAAATTCCATTAAATCATTTCCGTACCATAGATAATGGAAACAAACATTATGGTTGTATAGACAGGCAAGCCAGATGCAGATTGGCTAGCCTATATTAGTATGTTTGCCCCACAGACTATCAAAGCCACAAACCGCCACGGCTGAGTGTGGGAAAAGACGACTTCTTCTGTAAGTCATGGGGATTTGAGCATACAGGGGCTGCCTGGTGGAATGTAAAATCCTCATCAAATTCAGTACACAGCATTGGCCATATTACTACTTAGACATCTAAAACAGATGGCCCCCAGAGGAGTCTCTAGATCCTCAAATTCTGTGTGACCTTTTTAACTTCTGCAAGTGCTCAAAAGGGTGAAAGGAAATTCCCCTATGTGGAGGCCTTTTCCCTCTTTCCCTCACATCCTGAACTATGCTTCTCCAATAGTTCCTCACCCTCAGCTTTCTGCTCCAGACTCTCTGCTGTCAGTCCTAACTCAGCAACCTGATTTCTCTTCTCCAATTACTAGATCAAAAACCCAAACCTCCGCCGGTTCTCAGAGCATTGCCCCCTTGCTGAGTTAGCAGGTACTGAGGTACCCATCCACCCACTCACTCCTCTCTTCCTCTGTCAGTGCCTGCACCGGGTCGCACCAGGTCCTCTTACCAGCTAACCTAAAGCTCAAACCAGCTTAGGAGAGCCCTCAGACCCCTATCGAAGAAGTAATAAAAATGACCTTTAAAGTTGCTTTGTGATCACTGAAAACCGGTTACTAAGAATTTAAAGTGCCTCACAGGCATTTCGGGATAGTCACTCCCGTCTTCCCCTCTGCTCTACCAGTTATACTGCTCAAGTTTTTGTTGCTAGGAAAATCCCAAACCCCTTTCCCATTATTCTTTTATATCTCTCCTTCCTAATTCTCAGATCCATGGAGCTGCTCTCACCCTCCGCCTTCCCCGTCTTTCCCCTCTGCACCAGGCCCATAGAAAAATCTTAACTGAACTTCTCCAGAAGTCTTCACCATGGTTGACTTTAGGACTTTCAGCAAAAGAGTCCCTATAAAAGAGTTCAGTGTAGATAAACTTCCTCTTTTTCTGTTGCCCTGCTCTACTTGGCTACTGGCTGCAAAAATCAGCACTCCTAAGCTTGACACCCCTTTAATAGTTTTTCACACAATATGTGAACAAGGCCTCTGGCCTTGAGCTGGGGCTTCATAGAGATGGCTATATTTCTAAGATATAAAATTACCAACTGGGCTCCATGGTAACAGCTGCAGGGGGATAAAAGAAAAGGAAGAAAAAGCTCTCCCCCTCCCAGGTGTCCTTGAAAATTTAACTAGCCCACCATAGAGGAAAAAACAGAAAAAAAACTTCTTTGTGTGAAGTTCTGCAGACTTTGAACTTCTTAGTCCCTTCCCTTTCATGTTGGGTACAAAATTCTGAAACTACCTAAACTTGGGGTTCAGGGAGTTAATTTATTACAACAGAAGCAATGCCCGCTGAATCCGGTTGCAATCAAATAGGACTGTTTCCCTGTCTTCTGTGCTATCTTAGGTGCCTTGCCTTGACTGCCCCTACAACAGTATAATTCTATATACTTAAACATTGTTTATGTTTTAATGAAATGGTCAACAGATGTGATTAATTGTGAAATGGTGAAGATGTTTCCCAGATTGCTCTATAATGACCCAGGTTCATTTGAAGTTCAAACAGGGGGGCATACAACCCAGTTCCACTGGGAACATATATCTCTTACTTTACCTATCATATTAGGAAGTGGAGTTGCTGCAGGGGTAGTCACAGGAACCACTGCCCTGGTCCATGGTACACAACAAATGACCCAAATAGAAGCAGCAATAGACCAAAACTTAAAGATATTAGAAACCTCCATCACAGTTTGCAGGAATCTTTAACCTCTCTCTCTGAAGTTGTTTTACACAACAGTCGAGGTTTGACCTCCTCTTCATGAGAGAAGGGGGCCTTTGTGCTGCATTGATGTAAGAATGCTGTTTTTATGCCGACCATAATGAAGTTGTAAAAAAACCTATGAGTAAAATAAAAGGATGCCTTGAAGAGTGTCAACGAGAGAGAGAGGCCCCAAAAGGGTGGTTTGAGTCTTGGTTATCACAGTCACCCTGTTTATCTACACTTTTATCACCCCTGGCCTGTCCAATAATAATCTCCATTTTATAGCTAACTATAAAACCCTGTTTGCTCAACCGTGTAATTTCTTTTCTTTGGACAAGTTAAACTTATGGTAATACCCCACTAGCAGACATAGAATGTGACATCCCCCAATGATCACTATTATGATTAAAATTAGCCAGAAGAAGAAGTGGGGAATGAAAGGTTAATAAAAAAGGTACTTGGAACTTCCTGTTTTTCTGTATGCTTAACAAAACACTGTTGAAATATTGAGAACTGTTTGCTAACCTTGTTCCCAGATTGTGCTGTCCCCAACTTCCAAATTGCAGAATGTATTCCCTCATCCGGTTACACGCAAACCGCCCACTCGCTCTGACCCATCAATAAATTTCCGTCCCTACCCTTTTCAAGGAAAGTATATAAGCTCTGCTTAAGCTGTTCTCAGGGCTCTCTGCTCTATTATTGTGAGCTCTGAGCCCCAGCATGCTGGACCCCCAATAAACCTCTTGCTGTGGCATAAGACAATCTCCTGGTGGTCTCTTTCTCCGATGCTTGCACGAACATTACTTGGATGATTGAATGTAGAAGAGAAAATCCAGTCAAAAAGGGATAGTCGGTAGGATTAAGAAGAAAGTCGGTAGGTTTAGGAAGAAGAGTGAGTATAGGATTTCGAACAAAATCTCTTTTGCAATAGGGGTTCGGTTAGAGAGTGAATGTAAATGTCAGCACATGTGAACAGTCACAATAATGAAATGGGAAAAGAACGTAGGAAAGCAGATATCAATAAAGACATTACGAAATCAGGCAAAGTATAAAGTGCGTGATACAATTAGACATTTTCAACAGGGTTGAGTTAGAATATATAATCTTAGGAAGAAACAAATATGTAGTCACCAATAGGATTGACATTTGAGAGCATTAGGCAACCTTGACATGGATGTTTTTTGTAATCCATGCTCACTTTCCTTTTAGGTTTTGGTACAATCATAAGTGTGACGTTTGCATTTGTGTTCAGAATATTACTGTGATAAAATGTATATGTAGATCTGGTGACATGAGTGTTTATTCCACCATTTCTGGGAGCAATTTTTTGAAGACATATAAATGGGTATTGGGGGTACAAAGAGGTATACATTGTGTCAATGAATATAGAGATAATGCATGAATAGACCATAAGTGAATAAATAATATAACTGGCTCCACATTAAATAACGGATTGAATTGATATCTGAAAATATATAAGAAATCTTATATTGATATACAATCATTCATTCCAACCACTTATACATCTAATATTAATATTAGGGTTATGGTTTATCATGAAGATATGTTAGTTTTGCTACAAAAGTGATTATGGAAATCGAAAATAATGTGTTTGGAAAGAGTCAGTCACAATGCTGGCAATATGTGAACAAGGCCTCTGGCCTTGAGCTGGGGCTTGACAGAGATGGCTACATTTCTAAGAAAAAGAAGTTACCAACTGGGCTCCATGGTAAAAGCTGGCAGGGAGAAAAAAAAGAGAAGAAAAAAGCTCTGCCCCTCCCAGGTGTCCTTAAAATGTTAACTTGCACAGAACAGAGAAAAAAAACAGAAACAAAAACTGCTTTTAATGAACTTATGCAGACTGTGAACTTCTGAGTCCCTCCCTTACATGTTGGGTTCAAAATTCTGAAACAATCTAAACTTGGAGTTCAGGGGATTAAATGATTACAATAGAAGCAATGCCCTCTAAATCCGCTTGCAACCAAATAGGACTGTTTCGCTGTGTTCGGTGCTATGTTAGTCTCCTTACCTTGCCTTGTCCATCCCTTTTCTCATGAAAAGACCAGTCAAGAAACATGGAGGAATGCATGTGCTCTGAAGCAGGAAGTGATTGATAGTGAATCCAATGCCTATAAATTTCCTAACTTGTGGATGAAATACATATCCTATGATGTGCATAAATTAAAGAAATAGTAATCTACCAGTGTTGAATAAAAATGAACGTCAAAGTACACATCATGTCCAATTGGAATCTACTTGCATTGATGTTAAACTGGGTCAGGTACTGTAGAAATATTAGGATTTGTGTGCACCATTCACTGAAGTTACTTTTCGGTACTAGGAAAGAAATATGTTTTTCAGGTAAATGAATATTTCTAAGAATAATCTTGTGAAAAGTTGATTATAAATTCACATATATGAATATGAATGAATTTGGTGAGTGTAAAATAAAACACATATTTCATATTTTGAAAAATCTGGAGAGTCTATCTATCTATCTATCTATATATATGTGTGTGTGTGTGTGTGTGTGTGTGTGTGTGTGTATACACACACACACACAGACATTAAAAATAGCAATATATATGCCAATCAAAATTCAAAATGAAATATATATCATCGACAGATCCAAAAATATTTATTTAACTGAACATGGATTTATGAATAATATTCATCAAGTAGGAAGCTCACCCATAATTTGAATTTTCAGTTCCAACATCATTTAGGAGGAGTGATCCCTTACAATTTGTATCTGTCAAGTCAGCCACCTCACATGAATGGACGTGTGGTCCCAGGTAGGATTCTATGTTTGCATATAAAAATACAGGTGGTGTATAGGCTACAGAGAAAGGGAGACAGGAATTCACATATTGGTTAACTTTAAAAAAACATGGAGAACGACTTCAACAAAAATTTGACTAGATTTATAACTCCCACACTATATAATGCAAAAGGCAAGTCCAACTATACACCATGCCTCCTCTGAAATGCTTGTATTTTTATTCTGTTTGAGTTATTTTTCTCCATCTTATTAGTATTAGTAGTCAGAGTGTAGTAGGGTAGGGGTTAGTGTCAGGGATTCATTATTTCGAAAGGAAAATTGGAAAATGAAACCAATGTGTATGTAAATGTGTGCTGCACAAATATCCTCCCACTTTCATACAGAAAAATGCCTTGACAGTACCTTCGCTCCAACTAAAACACCATTAGAGGAGAAGAGTTAGAAAATCAGTGAATACATATCTGGAATGGAATATGCTCACGGTTTTGAAAACTTGGAGGTGGTAGATGATTTTCGAAAAGAAAGGGACAGGGTAAACACTCCACAAACATGGAGTTCTGCTGGCCTAAAGACTTCTTGAGAAACTGCCTCTGAGGTTGGGCCCTTGAACTATATGTGGTTGTCAGGAGCTTTAGCTTCCTTTGTACTGAGACTATCAATGCTGGGTCTGCATCTATGTGACATGGAGGAAATTGTTTCTTATTTTCCAATGAAAATGAGGCAGCAGTGCTGAATTCTCTCTTTGTAGGTAACCTGTGGCCACTGGGGGCTAAGTGTATCCCCTTGTAGACTGTGAAGCCATTTGGACATCCTCCAATTTTCGTGGTGTTTCTCGCTGCTGCACTGGGAGTTTGGTATTTGCTTCACAAAATACATGGAGTTCAACTGGGACACAGTGCTGGAGGGATTTCTGTCGGGAGTGGTGGGTCAGGGTCTGCAGGATAATGCACCAACCAGGCTTCTATCCCACATAGCTTTCCCCCTTGACCATAGCAACCTGATTCTGAACATTGCCCTGAAACCTCTCAATATAACAAGATGCCTTTACAAAGAAGGGTCTCCTGGCTGCACCATGTCAGTAACTACCATTTGGAAGACAAGGGCAGATCCACATTGCCCCACCACATGTTTTATCACAAACCTTCCCACCACTGTTCTAGGCCCACTAATCAGCAGGCTCCAAATTACTGGCATCTCTGTTCTACACCACTTTCATGAAACCCAGTCAATCAAGGCACTGTCTGGCATACTCAAGATCAGCAACAGCACATCCAAAGGTTCTCCAGTGCCACCAGGTCATGGGAATTTCAAAAATTTCATGGTATTTTTCTAGCCATTTTTCTAGGATGATGTTGCAAGCACTATGGGTTTCAATATATTCAGGAACCGTTATATGGTGAAGAAGCACATTTCAATGAAAGCTCTGGAGAACTCTCAAAGGCAAGGCTTCCAAAATAGTGGCCAAAAGGTCACTTGAAGCCAGTCCTATTGAGGTCTACAATATGAGGTCCATGTGTTTTTTGACTCTGAACTATGGCTGCCATGTCTTTCAGAATACAATCAAGTGATATCCTGGCTGAGATTCCCAGTGCTCTGTGGAAAGCCACCCTGGGCCTAGATCTCAGTTTCCAAGGGCAACTTTCATTGTGTGGCTTCCTAAAATCCCAAAACAATTCATGGCAATTCTTCTCTGAGGTCAGTTCTAGAACTCAGTCTCTAAGGGGAATCACAACAGAGTTCAAGCCCAGGTGGACCCAGTCATTTCTTCCAACCACCACACAAATGACCACAATTAAAACCAAAACACTCCACATGGCCCTAATCTTCTTCCATATAGACACTCATCATGTCCTTTGGCTGGAGTTTTCCATAAGGGGTGCAGCCCAAGACAGTGTCCAAAATAAGCTCCCTTAACCCTCATTTGCCTAAAGTCAGGGTGGCCTGGACACCCTTACTGTAAACCAGGAGTGATCAAATAGGTCTGCCATTAATACTTTTCCACTTCTTCAATTTTAGGCCTTTTAACTGTGGCATTTAGATTATTTATGTGAACTGTAGTCAAGAGAAAACCCAAGCACCTATGGGCTAGCCTCTCCATGGCTTTGAAGAATTCATTTGACCCAAAGGATCCTTATTCTCACTTGATGGAGGTCAGAAACCTTACAGCGAAAGGCGAGAGACTTCATCTACAATGACTGTAATTTTTGCCATTTTGATTTTGTATGCACACATGGGAATTTTCTTTACATCCATCAGGTGTTGGGAATCTAAGCCACAGACTCACACAGGGCCAAGAGACTGATTCAGACACATTCCTTTCCAAAGCAGTTAAGTAAAGAGCCACAGGTAATGCCCATTAATATCCATTTGAAAACTGGTTACTTTAGGTTTCACAAAGGGGTGGCCTGAGGCAAAGTCCTTCCTGACATTCAGGGCAAAAGAACAATAGGCAAGCAAAAGCCCCAAAGCAGAGTTTCTCCACTGAGACTTTACTGGTCACACTGATATCTGAGTTTTCTGAGATGCTCGCCATTCCCTTCAGCTATCCAGTACATGGCCATATCACAGAGCTTGGAGGTGGTAAATATCTTGGACAGAAAACCATGAGCCTATTCTGGAGTGTAGCCAGAATTCAGGAAGGAAACAAGAACTTAGGAAGTTTGAAGGTGTTGCGCTTCGATAAGGCAAGCCACAGTCCATTTATACATTGGGCAGGATTGATGCTGGGAAGCTTTCTACTAGACAGGACACATCCATTGATGCATTCTCTTTTCTAATGTCTACAACCACAGACACACTGGGAAACACAGACATAGAAACACTTACCTTGTCAAACGACTTACTAGAAACAGTTCACTCCAAACCAAACAAACCGCCTTTCCTACCTTTTCTCAGAACATGAGACAAAACCACAAACACACAACTAAAACCACAAATGCATCTCCTTTCCCCAAGTAGGTCTGTGACTATTCGAAGTGTACTCTCACTGGTGAGCCTTACTATGTTCCTCTGAAATGGCCTGTCCTGTCTCAGATATGGTCTCCTTTGCCAACTCTGAAAATGTCAGGAGCCCACAGTGAGCCACTACTTGCTTTCTCTGGAAAGGCCAGTCTTCAAAGCTTTCCTGGCATTTGGCCATCCTCACATCAGTATATACCAAAAAAGACTGTCTCTGTCATTGGAATATCCAAACAAGTGAGCCCACTGGGACTGGGACTGGGACTGGCTCTGGGTGCCTGGCTTCCTGTATCCCAAGTTCAGAGAGTTCCATCACCAAGGAATAGAGATGAGGTCACTTCCTTCAAGAACTGAATAAGGTCATTGCCTTTGCAACCACTTTGTCCTAACAGTTGCTTCCAAGGGTCCCATGAGATGGATGCTGCCCCTATTTCCCGTGACACTTTCACAAGTTAGAATGGTATATCACCCATAGGCACCCGTGAACAGCTCTCCACACAGTCCTGGATTCGTCCATCTTCTGTACATTAGGAACAGAGAGGCTGATTCAGACACAACCCCTCATCCAGACAAGGCTGTTTTCCATGGAAGAAGACTTTTGCACTCTCTGGTCCTTCATAGCTGCCTACATCTTCTCCAGGGATTATTTCTGCATGGAACTTTGAGGTTTTCAGCAGGTGTTCTATCCCCTACATTCCTTATTGTAAAACCAACACTGTCCCTGCTCTTCTATAAAGTTAGAATGTGGGAACAGTATATGGTTTGGGTTAATAACATGTTCGATTTGGGTTAGGAATCATTTTTCTGGATGAATAATGGTATTGAAAACCTGCGATATTTATAAGAATATAGAGGTCAAATATATGTATGAAAACAAAAATCTAAGTACGATTTGAAGCCCAGAAAGGGATTGGGCCCTTGATTGGGAGACTTAGCTTTGAATTATGTCCTGCACAGATGTCTCAGATGAATCAATACACAATGGCATCGGACCTTGTACTTGGATGATTGAATGTTGAAGAGAACATACATTCTAAATAGGATAGTCAGTAGGATTTGGGAGATAGTCGGTAGATTCAGAAAGAAGAGAGAGTATAGTATTTGAACCAAAAGTTGTTTAGCAATTGGGTTTCAGGTAGAGAGTGAATGTAAATGTCAGCACAAATGCACAGTCAATTTGATGAACTGGGAAATTATGAAAGAAAAGAGATATCAATAGAGACATTAGGATATCAGGCAAAGTTTAAAGTGAGTGATAGGATTAGACATTTTCAACAGGGTTGAGTTTGAATATATAATCTTAGAAAGAAACAAATATTTAGTCAACAATTAGATTGACATTTGAGAGCATTAGGCAACCTGGACATGGATGTTTTCAGAAATCCATGCTCACTTTAAATTTAGTCTTTGGTACAATGATAAGTGTGACCTTTTCTTTATTTTCCAGAATATTACTGTGATAAAATGTATATGTAGGTCAGGTGACATGAGTATTTCTTCCACCATTTTTGGGAGCAATATTTTGGAGACATATAAATGAGTATTGGGAGTACAAAGAGGTGTACCATCTCTCTATGAATATAGAGATAATGCAAGAATAGACCATACTGAGAGTAAATAATATAATTGGTAAACGTTAAATAACGGATTGAATTGATATCTGAAAATATACAGGAAATCTTATATTGATATACAATCATTCATTCCAACCAGTTGTACTTCTAATGGTAATATTAGGGTTATATTTTATCATGATGAGTGTGTGAGTTTTGCTTCAAAAGTGATTATGGAAATCAAAAATAATGTGTTTAGAAAGAAGTCTCATGAAAAGTCTTGTCAAGAAACATGGAGGAATACATGTGTTCTCAAGAAGAAAGTTATTGAAAGTGAAACAAATGCCTATAAATTTGCTAACTTGTGTATGAAATATGTATCTTATGATGGGCATAAACTGAAGAAATAGTAATGTACCAGTGTTGACTAAAAATGAACATCAAAATACATATCATGTTCCATAATAATCTACTTGCATTGATGTGACACTGGGTCAGTTACTGTAGAAATATTAGGATTCGTATGCACCATTCACTGAAGTTAGTTTTCAGTTCTAGGAAACAAATATGTATTTCAGGTGGATGAATATTTCTGAGAATAATCTTTTGAAAATTTGATTATAAATCCACATACATGAATACAAATGAATTTAGGGAGTGTACAATAAGACACATATATTTCATATTTTGAAAAATTTGGAGAGTGTATATATCTATCTATCTATCTATATATATATACACACACACACACACACACACACACATTAAAAAGTAGCAACTTATATGCCAATCAAAATTCTTCATGAAATGTATATCATCCACTGATCCAAAAATATTCATTATACTGAATATGATTTTATTTATCATGTTGTTCATCTAAGAAGCTCACCCATAGGTTGAATTTTCAGTTCTAACTGTGTTTAGGAGGAGTGATCTCTTCTCCCAATTTGTATCTGCCAAGTCAGCCACCTCACAAGAATGTACATGTGATAACAGGTAGGATTCTATATGTGCATATGAAATTACATGTGCTGAATTGGCTACAGAGAAAGGCAGAGAGGAATTCACCTATTTGCTACCTTTAAAAACACATGGATCTTCTTCTATTTCTCTCTTTACGGTTCTGTAGTTCTCATTGTATAAGTCTTTCACCTCTTTTGTTAGGTTGATTCCCAAGTATTTTATTTTATTTTGAGGATATTGTGAATGGAGTGTTTTTCCTCATTTCCGATTCAGAAGTTTTGTTACTGATATACAGAAATGCCTTTGATTTGTGCGTGTTGATTTTATATCCTGCCACTTTGCTGAATTCATTTATTAGTTCTAGTAGTTTTTTTGTAGACCCTTTTGGGTCTTCTAGGTATAGAATCATGTCATCCGCAAACAGTGATAATTTAAGTTCTTCTTTTCCTATTTTTATGCCTTTAATTTCTTTCATCTTTCTAATTGCTCTGGCCAGTGTTTTGAGAACTATAATGAATAGAAGTGGTGATAGAGGGCATCCCTGTCTTGTTCCTGATTTTAGAGGGAATGCCTTCAATTTTTCTCCACTCAGAATGATGCTAGCCTGAGACTTAGCATAGATAGCTTTCACAATTTCGAGGAAAGTTCCTGTTATCCCTAGTTTTTCTAATGTTTTGAATATAAAGGGATGCTGTACTTTGTCGAATGCTTTTTCTGCATCTATTGAGATGATCATTTGGTTCCTATTTTAAGTCTATTTATGTGTTGAATAACATTTATTGATTTCCATATATTGAACCATCCTTGCATCCCAGGGATTAATCCTACTTGATCATGGTGCACAATTTTTTTGATGTGCCTTTGTGTCCGATTCGCCAGAATTTTATTGAGGATTTTTCATCTAGTATCAGAGATATTGGTCTGTAGTTTTCTTTCTTTGAGGTGTCATTGTCTGGTTTCGGAATCAGGGTGATGTTGGCCTCATAGAATGAATTTGGCAAAGCTCCCTCTTTTTCCACTTCCTGAAATAAATTGAAAAGTATTGGTATTAATTCTTCTTTAAAGGTTTTGTAAAACTCCGCTGTATACCCATCTGGTTTTGGGCTTTCCTTGGTTGGTAGTCTTTTGATTGCTTCTTCAATCTGATCCATTGATATTGGTCTGTTCAAATTGTGTGTATCCTCCAGACTCAGTCTGGGAAAATCATAGGATTTAAAAAATTTATCGATGTCTTCACTCTCTTCTATTTTATTGGAATATAGGTTTTCAAAATAATTTAAAAAATGTGGCATTTATACACCATGGAGTATTACGCAGCACTAAAAAATGACAAAATCATGGGATTTGCAGGGAAATGGATGGCATTAGAGTAGATTATGCTTAGTGAAGCTAGACAATCACTAAAAAAACAAATTCCAAATGTCTTCTTTGATATAATGAGAGCAACTAAGAACAGAGCAGGAAGGAAGAGCAGGAAGGAAAAGGTCAACATTAATAAGAAACATGAGGTGGGAGGGAAAGGGAGAGAAAAGGGAAATTGCATGGAAATGGAGAGAGACCCTCAATGTTTTACAAAATTATATATAAGAAGTTGTGAGTGGAAGGGGAAAATAAACAAGTAGGAAAATGAATTACAGAAGATGGAGTAGAGAGAGAATATGGGAGGGGAGGGGAGGGGAGGGGGGATAGTAGAGGATAGGAAAGGTAGCAGAATACAACAGATACTAATAGGGCATTATGTAAAAATATGGATGTGTAACCGATGTGATTCTGCAATCTGTATTTGGAGTAAAAATGTGAGTTCATAATCCACTTGAATCTAATATATGTGATACAAGATGTCAAGAGTTTTGTAATATTTTGAACAACCAATAAAAAAAAACACATGGAGAACTATTTCAACAAAAAATTGACTAGATTTATAACTCCTACCCTGTATAATGCAAAAGGCAATTCCAACTATACATTATGCCTTGTCTGAACTGCTTGTATTTCTATTCTGTTTGGGTTATTTTTCTCCATCATATTAGAATTATTAGTCAGAGTCTAGTACCGTATGGGTTAGTTTCAGGGATTCAGTATTTTGAATGGAAAATAGGAAAAGAAATCCAATGTGTATGTAAATATGTGCTACACGAAAATCTTCCCACTCTCATCCAGAACAATGCCTTGACTTTACCTTCGCCCCAAGTAAAACACAATTAGAGGAGAAGAGTTAGAAAATCTGTGAATACATATCTGGAATGAAATATGCTCAAGAGTTCACAACCTTGAAGGTGGTAGAGGAGTTTCCAATAGTTAGAAACAGGTAAATATTCCACAAAAATGGAGCTCTGCTGGACTAAAGACTTCTTGAGAAACTGCCTCTGAGTTTGGTCACTTGAAATATTTGTTGTTGTCAGGAGCTTTAGCTTCCTTTGTAGAGAGACCATCAGAGCTGTGTATGTATCTAAGTGACCTGGAGGACATGGTTTCTTATTTTCTAATGAACATGAGGCAGCAGTGCTGAATTATCTCTTTGTAGGTAAACTGTGGCCACTGGGGGCTAACTCTTACCGTGTGGACTGTAAAGCCATTTGGTCATCCTCCACTTGTCGTGGTGTTTCTTGCTGCTGCAATGCGAGCTTGGTATTTGCTTCACACAATACAAGGAGTTCAACTGGGACACAGTGCTAAAGGGAGTTCTGTCACGTGCGGTGTTTCAGGGTCTGCAGGATAATGTACCACCCAGGCTTCAATCCCACATAGCTTGCATCCTTGACCATAGCAATCTGATTCTGAACATTGCCCTGAAAACTCTCCATATAAAAAGATGCCTTTACATAGAAGGGTCTGCTGGCTGCACCATGTGAGTTACAAGCCATTTGGAAGCCAATGGCAGATCCACATGGCCTCACCACAGATATTTTCTCAAACAGCTGCACACAACTTCTCTAGGCCCACTTCTCATCAGGCCCCAACTTACTGGCATCTCTGTTCTTACACCATTTTCATGGTCATGGGAATTTCAAAAATTTCATGGTATTTATCTAGCCATTTTTTAAGACTGATGTTGGAGGCATTGTGGTTTAAATTCATTCAGGAATCATTCAATGGTGAGGAAGCTCATTTGAATGAAAGATCTGGTGAAATCTCAGAGGCAAGGCTTCCCAAAGAGTGGCCAAAAGGTCACATGAACCCAGGCCTATTGCTGTCTACAATTTGAGGTCCATGTGTGTTTTGACTCTCATCAATGGCTGCCATGTCTTTCAAAATAAAACCATGTGATATCCTGGATGTGATTCCCAGTGCTCTGTGGAAAGCAAACCTGGGCCTAGATCTCGGTTTCCAAGGGCGACTCTCATGCGTGGCCAACTAAAATCCCAACACATTTCATGATAATACTTCTCTAAGGTCAGTTCCAGAACCCAGTCTCTAAGGGGAATCACACCAGATTTCAGCCCAGGTGTACCCAGTCATATCTTCCAACTACCACACAAATGATGACAATTAAAATCAAAACACTCCCACATGGCCCTCATCTTCTTCCATATATTCACTCTCATTCTAAGCTCTGTCTGGAGGTTTCCATGAGCGGCGAAGTCCAAGAGAGTGTCCAAAATAAGCTCCCTTGCCCCTCATTGCCTAAAGTCATGGTGGCCTGGACACCCTTCCTGTGAACCAGGTGTGATCAAATTGGCCTGCCCTTAATACGCCTAGGCTTCTCCAATTTGAGGACTACTGATTGTCAGGTATAGATATTTTTATGTGAACTGGAGTCATGAGAAAACCCAAGAACCTATGTGCTAGACTCTCCAGGGCTTTGAAGAACTCATTTGATACAAAAAATCCCTATTCTCACTTGATGGAGGTCAGGAGCCTTACAGAGGAAGGTGAGAGACTTCATGCACAGGGACTGCTCTTTTGGCCATTTTGGTTATGGATTCACACACGGAATGATCCATCAGGTGATGAGAATCTAAGCCACAGCCTCACACAGGTCAAACAGGCTGATTCAGACACATCCCTTTCCAAAGCAATTAAGCAAATACCCACTGGTGATGCCCATTCATTTCCATTTGAAAACTGTGTGCTTCAGACTTCACAAAGGTGTGGCCTGAGACAAAGAGCTTCCTGACATTCTGGGTAAATTAACAATAGGTAAGCAAATGGGCCAAAGTAGAGTTTCTATACTGAGACTTTACAAGACACACTGATGTCTGAGTTTTCTAAAATGCTCCAATTCCCATATATTAAATTATGTAGATACATTAATGAACAAGAGCAAGTCATGGCAGCTGCAGTAAAACAGGCTTTAGAACAAGGGCAAGTCGTGGCAGCTGCAGTAAAATAGGTTTAGATGCCAGGACAAGAACATGCTACAATTGTGAACAAACAGGACATTTTAAAAGGAATTGCCCCATAAAGAGGAGGGTTTAACAAAACTAGGTATCAAATGAGTAGAATACGGGGTATTTGCCCAGGATGCCGTAGAGGGAGACATTGGACTAATGAATGCCATTCTCAAACCACCGTAGAGGGTAGTACATTATCAAAATCAAACAAGGACCAGGTGTTTATCCATGATATCATGGAGAAAGGCATCAGGTTACGTTGCCAGAAAATGGACAGGGGGACCCAATGCTCTGGGACCCCAAACCACAAATATACGGAGCACTGGAGGAACCCAGCAACCCCATCAGGGTAGTGCCAAAGACACATTGTCCATCAGAGCCCTCAACAGACAAACCAGAGGGAGTGCAGGGTTGGACATCTGCACCTCTGTCAGAGCAGTACTAACTCCAGAGATGGGAGTTCAAATCATTCTCTCAGGAGTAAAAAACCTCTTCCCCAAGGAGCAGTAGGCTTATTATTGGGACGCAGCTCTTCTACTCTAAAAGGACTTATGATAAGTCCTGGGGTAATTGATCCTAATTATGAAGGTGAAATAAAAATTATATCCAGTTCTCCAAAGGGTATATCAGTAATTTCACCAAGAGACAGAATGGCACAGTTACTAATAATACCACGCTTACATGATAAATTTTCCAGTCGTGTTGTAGAAAGAGGTTCCAAGGGATTAGGCTGCACAGATGTAGATTTGGCTATGTTTTCTCTAAAGTTAGATTCTTGCCTCATGCTAAAACTAAATATTCAAGGACATAAATTAAATGGGCTACTGGATACAGATCCAGAACTTAGCATCATCTCTCGTCCAGAATGGCCAAAATATTGGCCATTACAACCATCAACTCAAACACTTCAAGGCCTAGAATTGGCGACTAATCCCCATCGAAGAGCAATGGTATTAGATTGGAAGGATCCTGAAGGATGTGAAGGAACTATACAGCCAAATGTATGGATCATCTTCCCGTAAATTTATGGGGATGAGATGTCCTAGATGAATTAGGTTTGAAATTAACAAAAAACATCAATTAAAATGTACCCACAATTATGGTTAGACAAGGTTTTAGGATAGGAAAAAGATTAGAAAAACAATATCAAGGTATAGCAGCCCCAATACTAATAGATCAAGGAACAGACAGAAATGGGTTGGATTTTAAGAAAGGGACACTAAGACAATAAAAATTACTTGGAAATAAGAAAGACCAGTATGGGTTCCTCAGTGGACCCTGACTAAAGAAAAGGTACCAGCAGCCCATGATCTGGTCAAACAACAATTAGCAGAAGACATATACAACCATCTGTATCTCCCCATAATACTCCCAGTTTTGTCATCAAAAAGTAATCTGGTAAATGGAGATTATTGCAAGATTTAAGAGGCATTAATAATGAGATGGTTATTATGGGACATGCTCAATCGGGGATTCCTCAATTATCTGCTTTGCCAAAACTTGGTATGATTTATTTATAGATAATAAAGATTTTTTTTTTTCATTTCCAATTCAACCTTAGGATACTCCATGTTTTGCATTTACTAACCCTGCACTGAATCATGAAGGTCCTGATCAGAGATACAAATGGAAAGTACTCCCTCAAGGGATGGCTAATAGCCCAACTATGTGTCAAATTTATGTTAACAAAGTAATCCAGCCACTTAGAAATCAAAATCCTGAACTACAAATATTTCACTATATGGATGATATATTATTACCACACAAAGCTAAAAACACATTGCTAGAATGTTATGCCACACTTAAAAACTTATTAAAAAAATATAAACTAGAGATAACAATAGATAAAGTAGAATTAAATTTTCCATTTAATTATTTAGGAGTTCTATTATCCTCAACCATGGTCTGTCCACCAAAAATTCAAGTACGAATAGATCAACTCAAATCACTTAATGACTTTCAAAAGTTATTAGGAGACATAAATTGGATAAGGCCTTATCTAGGTATACACACAATAGAGTTGGAACCTTTTTTGATATCCTAAAAGGTCTATCAGATCCAAATTCACCCCGCGTGTTAACGCCTGACACAAGAAAGGCATTAAAAATTATTGAAACATATATGGAAAATATGCATTTGGATAGAATTGATTTAAGTTTGTCTTTATTATTTATTGTACTACCAACAAAAAATATTACTACAGGAGTATTTTGGCAAGAAGGTCCATTATTATGGATGAATTTATCTTATTCTCCTAACACTATTCTTACTCGGTATACTGAGGCTGTAGGACAATTAATACTGAAAAGAATAAAAGTAGTAAAGGGAGTGTTCGTAATTTCTCCCAATAAAATAATTACTCCATACTCTGAATCAAATTGATGAGTTAGCTAATGAGTTAAATACTTGGGCAATAATCATGTGCAAATCTAATATTTCATTTGATAATCACTTACCATCTAATCCTTTATTGTCTTTTTGATCATCTCATCCTGTAATTTTTCCAAAAATGACAAGAAAAACACCTATCATGAATGCTCCAAATATATTCACTGATGGGTCAAATAATGGTACAGCAGCAATAGTTACACCTGATCAAACTTTTACATTTCTAGTACCCAAACAATCATCTCAAAAGGTAGAGCTTAATGCAGTATTACAAGCTTTTGTGATGTTTAAAGATTCTGTAATTAATTTATTTTCCGATAGTCAGAATATAGTTAATGCTATAGTATCCCTTGAAGATGCTGGTAGGATTTCCCCTTCCTCTACTGTTTTCTCTTTGTTTTCCACTATACAAAGTATAATCTTGGACAGAAAAGATCTGTTCTTTATAGGAAATATCAGAACACATACAGGATTGCCTGGAGCCCTTAGTTTGGACAATGATTTAGCAGATAAAACTACACATGACATACATATTTTCTCTCTAGTAGAAGAAGCTACAAATTTTTATAAAAAGTTCCATGTCAATGCTAATAGTTTACAAAAGTGCTTTAAAATAACTAAGGAAAAATCTAGACAAATAATAAAAAAATGTCAAAATTGTGTGACCTTTTTACCACACGTTAATCTTCGAGTCAATCCTAGAGGATTGATACCTAACCATATTTGGCAGATGAACGTCACAAACTTGCCAGAATTTGGAAAATTAAAATATTTGTATGTTACAGTTGATACTTCTTCTGGATTTTTGATGGGCTCCCTTCTTGTCGGAGAAAAAAACTAAAGATGTTATAGCTCATTGCTTACAAAATTTTGCCACTGTGGGCGTTCCAAAACAGTTAAAAACAGATAATGCCCCTGGTTATACTTCTACCTCTTTTAAACAATTTTGCTCATCATTTGGCATCACTCATATAACAGGAGTCCCATACAATCAGCAGGGACAAGGTATAGTTGAAAGAGCACATCAAACTATTAAAACGTACTTACTAAAGCAAAAAGAAGGAATTGGGAAGGGGTATATATTCCCCAAAGATAAACTTAAAATAACCCTTTTTACTCTAAACTTTTTAAATTTGGATTCATCAGGGCTTAGTGCTGCAGAAAGGCATATATGTCCAAAAAATGTACATAAGCCCAAGGTACTTTGGAAGGATATTCTAACAGGACAATGGAAAGGTCCTGACCCAGTAATTGTCTGGAGTCGGGGGTCTGTTTGTGTGTTTTTACAGGGAGAACAGGAGCCGATTTGGATTCCAGAGAGATTAACTAAAGAGATTTCTACAGACCCAAAAGAAGATGATTTGGCTCAAATCAATTACAGCAGATATCCAGAACTCCAGTTTGGCTATTCTTACATCTGTGCCAGAACCAGGATGTTTTTTTCAATATCTATTTTATTATTGCCCTTTCCCATATCATGAAGTTCTATTTTGTTTTTTGAGCTCATACAGACCTAGGTTAATGTTTTTCTGATCAGTTCTGTTTTTGGACTATAGAGATTTTAGACTTTGCAATGGAGATTTCACATGTAAAAAGTTATAAAGCCTTTACTATTATGTTATGTGTTGTATGTATTATATTATGTGTGCACACTTGTGTTTTGTGTTATATGTTTGAATGTACATAACCATATATCATATGTGATGAGCGCTCATGAAAAAATGGATCCAAATATATTTTTTTTATTCACGTGATGTAAATATTTTAATTTAAATTGGGTAAACACCCGTTGAGGATTGTTTTAAAATGTGAACAAAAAGGGAGGTTAACAGATCTTTTTGCTTTCTTTCACCTTTCCTTTTCATTATATTTAATAATTCTCTTCAAGACAATGTAAATTGTTAAGAAAATTGTTTTCTTTTAGTGCCTTCTGGAATGTTACATAATTTTTTCTTTAGGCATTATTGCCAGAATCCCTATCTTCATCCCAGTGCCTGTGAAGACAAAGATAAAACCAATCTACAGCTTCTGCAAAAGCCATCACTGAACTGCTTGCAGAACTTGCCTGGACTATGTATCACTTGTATGCATTGTGATCAATATGTTGGTGCATCGACTTGTGGTAGTGTTGGGGTATTTTTGCTGATGATGTCATCGGTGGTACAATTTTTCCAAAAGGAGCCCTCAATTGGCTTGGTGTATCTTCCTCCCTTCTGCTTGTCATGGTCGTTCAGCTAAAATTTGGGGTCCAACAGAGATGAGACAAAGAACCTTACCCCCCCACTGGTACAAAGACCTCTCCACAGGTGTGGCTGTATACTGGACCTGTAGTTAGTGACGGGTAAGATCCAATTGCAATGGTACCAACCTAAGACTGGAGGCTGACACCTTGAGGTCAGCTCATTCGATAATGGGTAAGGACCATATGTACTATTGGACAACCTAAGGCAGGCATGGTCCCTAAGCCACATGGTTGTTGTTTAAACAGAGAGGGGGAGATGTTGAGAGCCACAGCCCGAGGGGCCAAAGGAAACTTTCAGACTGCCAGCTGATGGTTGGCTCACAGCGGCCATAGCAACATCTAGCTGATTGGCTACTCTGCGGTGATGCCCATTGGGCTGTTTCCCCACCCTTTCAAACTACCAAGCTGCTCATTGGGGGACTTTTTTGGCTCTGCCCAAATGACCCAGCCAATCGAACTCAAGAGCCGGAGGAGTGGAGAGGTTGAGAGCTTGTGGGAAGCTGGTGGTGGCAGTTGTGCTCTGAGGGTATTTCCCGAGGAGCTATTTTTCTGGCGTTTGTGGATCTAAAAATAAAGTTAGTTTATTTGACAAGTGGCTCCTGAATTGTGCCCAGCCAGACTGTGGCAATCATAAATTGATGGAGAAAAATAACCGAAACAGAATAGAAATACAAGCAGTTCGGAGGAGGCATGGTGTATAGCTGGATTTACCTTTTGTATGATAAAGGGTAGGTGTTATTAATCTAGTCAATATTGAATTGAAATAATTCTCCGTGTGTTTTAAAGTTAACAAATATGTGAATACCTGTCTCCCTGTATCTGTAGCCTATTCAGCACATGTATTTTTGTATGCACATATAGAATCCTACCTGGTATCACATGTACATTTTTGTGAGGTGGCTGACTTGGCAGATACGAATTGTGAAAAGAGATCACTACTCCTAAAGTTTTTGGAATTGAAAATTAGAACTATGGGTGAGCTTCCTAGTTGAACAAGATAATACATAAATCCATGCTCAGTAAAATGAATATTTTTGGATCTGTGGATGCTATATATTTCATGATGAATTTCGATTGGCATATATATTGCTACCATTTAATGTCTGTGCATTTGCGTGTGTGTGTGTGTGTGTGTGTGTGTGTGTGTATATATATATATATATATATATATATATACTCTCCAGATTTTTCAGCATATAAAATATATGTGTCTTATTATACAATCCCTAAATGCATTCATATTCATGTATGTGGATTTATAATCAAATGTTCACAAAATTATTCTCAGAAATATTCATCCACCTCAAATATATATTGTTTCCTAGTGCTGAAATCTAAATTCAGTGAATGGTGCATAGAAGTCCTAATTTTTCTACAGTAACTGACCCACTTTAACATCAATGCAAGTAGATTACTATGGTACATGATGTGTATTTTGACGTTCATTTTTATTGAACACTGTTACATGACTATTTCTTCAGTTTATGCACATGATAGGATATATATTTCATTCACAAGTTTGCAAATTTATAGGCATTTGTTTCACTTTCTATCACTTCCTGCTTCAGTACACATGTATTCCTACATGTTTTTGACTGGTTTTTTCATGAGACTTCTTTTTATTTTAGGTTTCAATAATCACTTTTGAAGCAAAACTCACACACTCTTCATGACAACCCATAACCCTAATATTACCATTAGATGTATTAATGGTTGTAATAAATGTATGTATATAAATATAAGATTTCCTGTATATTTTCAGATATCAATTCAATCCATTATTTCATATTGGAACCAGTTATATTATTTATTCACAGTATGGTCTATTCATTCATTTTATCTATTTTCGTAGACACAGGGTATACCTATTTGTACACCCAATACTAATTTATACAACTTCAAAATATTGCCCACAGAATTAGTGGAAGAAATACTCATGTCACCTGATCTACATATACACTTTATCACACTAATATTCCGGACACAAAATGCAAAGTTCACACTTATGATTGTACCAAAGCCTAAATGGAAAGTGAGCATGGATTACTAAAAACATCCAAGTCCAGATTGCCTAATGCTCTCAATTGTCAATCGTATTGGTGCTAAATATTTGTTTCTTCCTAAGATTGTGTATTCAACCTCTACCCTGTTGAAAATGTCTAATCCTATCACTCAATTTATACATTGCCTGATTTCTTAATGTCTCTATTCATATCTGCTTTCCTATATATTTTCCCCAGTTCATCATTGTGACTGACTCTTCACATGTGCTGACATTTACATTCATTCTCTACCAGAAACCCTATCGTTAAAGAACTTTTGGTCCAAATCCTATACTCACTCTTCTTCCTAAACCTACTGACTATCTTTCTAATCCTACCGACTACCCTTTTTGAGTGGATGGTTTCTTCTACATTCAATCATCCAATTTACAAGGTCCTATGCCATTGTTTATCAATTTATCTGAGACATCTTTGCAGAAGGTATTTCAAAGCTAAGAATCCCAATCAAGGGCCCAATGCTCTTCTGGGCTTCAAATCTTACCCAGACTTCTGTATTTATACTTATATTTCACCTATATATTCTTGCAAATATCACAGGTTCCCAATACCATTATTCATCACACAGAATGATTCCTAACCCAAATTTAACCTGTTATTACCCTAACCATACACTGTTCCCTCAATCTAACTTTACAGAAAAGCAGGGACAGAGTTGGTCTTACAATACAGGAGTGTAGGGGATATTCCACCTGCTGAGAACCTCAAAGGTCCATGCAGAAATGATCCCTGGAGAAGTTGTAGGCAGCTATGAAGGACCTGAGGGAGGAAAAGACAACTTCCATGGTTAACAACCTGGTCAGGATGAAAGGATGTGTCTGAATCAGCCTCTTTCATCTTAATGTAGAGAAGATGGACCAAACCAGGCCTGTGTGGAGAGCTGTTCCCGGGTGCCTATGGTGAAATACCATTCTAACTTGTGAAAATGTCACAGGAAGTAGGGGTACCCTGCACCTCTTGGGACCCTTGGAAGCATCTGTTAGGACAAAGTGGTTGCCAAGGCAGTGACTTCATTAACTTCCTGAAGGAAGTTACCTCACATAACTTCCTTGGTGATGGAACTCTCTAAATTTGGGATTCAGGAAGTCAGGCAACCACAGCCAGTCCCAGTCCCAGTCCCAGTGGTCTCACTTGTTTGGGTTAACCAAGGACAGAGTCAGTCTTTCTTGGTACCTAGTGATGTGAGGATGGCCAAATGCCAGGAAAGCTAAGAAGAGGGGCCTTTCCTGAGAAAGAAGGTAGTGGCTCACCACTGGCTTCTGACAACTTCACAGATTTGGCCAAGGAGACCAGAACAGAGGCAGCACAGTGCACTTCGAGGAAATATAGTTTGGCCCACCCGTCAGAGGACACTCCGGATAGTCACAGACCTACTTTGGGAAAGGAGGTGCCTTTTTGAGTGTGGGTGTGAGTTTGTGGTTTTCTCTCATGTTCTGAGAATAGGTAGCAAAGGCAATTTGTTTGGTTTGGAGAAGACTGTTTCTAGAATGTTCTGTGACAAGGTGAGTGTTTCTATTACTGTGTATCCCACTCTGTCCGTGGTTGTAGTATTAGAAAAAGAATGCATCAATGGGTGTGTTCTGTCTAGTAGAAAGCTTCCCAGCATTCATACTGCCAATTTATGAATGGACTGCGGCTAGCCTTATCAATGGGCAAAACCTACTCTCTTCCTAAATTCCTGTTTTCTTCCTGAATTCTGGACACTCTCCAGAATAGGCTCATGGTTTTGTGTCCAAGATATGTACCACCTCCAAGCTCTGTCACATGGCCATGTACTGGATAGCTGAAGGGAATGGTGAGCATCTCAGAAAACTCAGATATCCGGGTGACCAGGAAAGTCTCAGTGGGGAAACCCTCCTTTGGGCCTTTTGCTTACCTATTTTTCTGTTGCCCTGAATGCAAGGAAAGTCTTTGGCTCAGGCCACCCCTTTGTGAAGCCTGAAGAAAACAGTATTCAAATGGAAATGAATGGGGATCAACTGTGGCTCTTTGCTTAATTGGAAAGAGATGTGTCTGAATCAGCCTCTTGGCCCTGTGTGAAGCTGGGGCTTAGATTGTAGGCACCTGATGGATCTAAAGAAAGATCCCATGTGTGCATCCATAACCAAAATTCAAAAAATCAGGCATTGTGGATGAAGTCTCTCACCTTCCTCTGTTAGGTTCCTGACCTCCATCAAGTGTGAATGTGGACCCTTGGGTCAAATGAGTTCTTCAAAGCCCTGCAGATGTGCTAGTGTTTTCTCATGAATACAAACCACATAAAGAATCTATACCTGACAGTCAGTAGGCCTCAAATAGTAGAAGCAGAGCAGTAATAATGGCAGGCCTATTTGATCACTCCTGGTTCACAGGAAGGGTGTCCAGGCCACACTGACTTTAGGCAAATGAGGGGCAAGGGAGCTTATATTGGACACTGTCCTG